>NC_142409.1:882684-1112684 GCF_059441095.1 Idiotropiscis lumnitzeri | reverse complement strand
GGATGCCTTTGTCTGTGCCATTTTGCATGTTGTATAGTATGAATCAGGACTGGGCAACTCGGGGGTAGAACACATTCGCTGGTGGCAAGAGAGGTGTAGACTTGTATTGAGAGGGATCCGAGATCTAGGTGCCATGTAGGAAATCTGTATTGGGAATAAATCCACTTCGTGTGTGAAAATGCCGGCTTCCTGATACCTTTCTATTGCAGAACGAGCGCGCATATTGTTGGATGAGTGAGTGTTGGGGAAGGTCGCAAATTGGAGTCAGATTACTAATTTGAGTTTACATTGGGTTAAAGTTAAATTCTAACATTGATATAAAGATAAATTCCAACAATTTATGGTGACCCTGACGTGATGCATGAGAGGTAATAGAAGTCTGGGACTTCAAAGAGAGTCTGGGACTCTAAGAAAATAGAAGTCTGGGACTTCAAAGAGAGTCTGGGACTCTAAGAAAAGAAAAGAAGCCTGGGGCTTCAAGAGTCTGGGGCTCAAAGGAAGCCTGGGGCTTCAGGAAAAACCACAAGAGTCTGAGACTCGGGCCTGGGGCCCACATCCACACCAGGTGACGACCTGATAAAGAATGAAGGAGCCGCACATCCGACCGGCCTTCCTCTTGGGCCCACAGTGACATAAGGTAAGCAGATCCTTTTCAAATTCTGCATATTGGCAACGCTAAATTATAAAAGGAAGGCGGAGTGGAACGGCGTTGAAATGTATAAATAAATAAGTGTAAAAGTGTGGACGATAGTAGTGTAAAATCTGGGATTTACCTACTAGAATAGTTTGGAACTATTCGTGGTTAAGATACGATATGGTTAAATAAATAAATAAATATATAAATAAATAAGTGTAAAAGTGTGGACGATAGTAGTGTAAAATCTGGGATTTACCTACTAGAATAGTTTGGAACTATTCGTGGTTAAGATACGATTTAAAATATCAGAGTGGAAGCGGTGTGAATGTGAAGGCTAAAATTGTTCTGCATAAAAGTGGTTGGGACACGCACGAGTGGATTTCGGGATGTTGAAGGAGAGTAAGTGTGATAGTGGTCTCGAGTCCCGGGTGTGGCACGGAGATTAAGGATAAATTCATAAAAATGAAACATAAAAAAGAGAAGAAAAACATGAAGTAGGGATGAAATAAGAAAAGAGAAAGAAAGAAAGCTAGAGTAAAGAGAAGAAATTGTGTCAGTGTAGAGATTGGAAGTTCAATAAGAAAAGAGAAAGGAACAATTAATGTTCCATTGAAAGGAGGATGATGAAACAGGCAGTATTGAAGAAGGTGTGACTTGAACAAATGAAAAGGATAAGAATTAGGGTCTGCTGTAAGGAGGAATTGAAGAAATAAATATTTATGTTTCATACTTTAGTTGATGGTCTTTCTATTAAGGTAACTGTAATTAGTAACTGGAATGAAATGCACAGATGGAAATGACACAAAGAAAAAAGATTGGTGTTATGAAATCATAATTGAATGAAGCTTTTGAGAGCATGAGAAAACTTTGCAAGAGCATAGGTGGTTCCTGACTTTGTAGTTTGTGATTTGATACCTTGATTGGTTGAGTGGCTTTGGTAAGGCTACAGTGAATTTGGAAAATTAAAGGAAAAAAAATAAGAGTGAGAAAGATTTTACAGAAGGCAATGAGTATAGGTGTAATCGTAAAATCATGAGTGTGCTCTAACAAAGAGTTAACAGCTCTTTGAAGTTAGATGCTCGTTCCAAAGTAGGGGGAGGAAGTCAAAGAAAGAGGATGAAGTGATTGAAAAGTGGAAGAAAAGACGGAATGTCTGAGAGGCATTTATCCACAGTTGCCAGACTCGCAACAGTATGTGTTTGAGCCGCCGCCCGATCCGACGGCGCCATTAATGGGGGGGGGAGCAGAATGGTTTGAGATGCAAAAGATAAAACGATTCACGGATGGCACCAGCGACCATACAATTGATCGAACAGGCTGTGAATAATGAGAGAGAGGGTGCGCGGAGAACAGCAGGGGAGTGTGGAGACGCCCGTGCTGGCCCCGGGGGGGGGGAAGCACCAGCAGGAACATGTAAACATTTCAGACACAAGAGGAAAAACAGGCATCAATGGCAGTCGTTAACTGATTGAAAAGGAAGATATGCCTTTTGGTGCTCTCGTAAGAAGGTCACAGTCCTTTTGTTTCAGAGGTGTGTCGCGTCACCCCCCTCGATGTTGCAGACGTTGATCTAATCTTCAGGCATCTGCCTCTCATTGAGGTGTGGAGCAGTTTTTTTTTACAGTGCTAGTGTAGTAAGGTACGGGATAAAATATATGTATTCAACCTAACAATAAATACAAATTAGCAGGGAATTAGAACACAAGTTAAACACTGAAACATGCAGGGGATGCCTGAGGAACAGCAGGGCGGCGACAATCTTATTAAAATTTAAATTTTAAGCAAAGGGATTATGGTTTTGGGATAAGTTTTAAGTGAAGTATTCTATGAACATGTTGAAAGAAAATCTTTGGAAAGGGGAATATCTAGCCATTGGAGATTGGTTTACCAAATATAAAGTTGGACTAAATAGTTTTGTAGATGATTTATTAACTGATGTGTATTAAATGTGACAAAGGTGGAAGACAGATGTTTTTTTTTACTGTACGACGCGAACGCTGACATGACAATTTTAGAGGATATGACATCATTCCATAAATACCAGACTGCTAACATTCGCATCTATGAGCTGTTTGATGTCACAGGTGCAGTTTCGTCAGCTGCGTCCAGGAGAGGAGAAACAACTTCACGGGGAGTGAATGGGAAAATCCAGAGACCCACAGTTGTAAATTTTGGCATACGCTGGCTAAATTAAGGCAAAATTATGGATCTGCCAGCACAAATCTCAGTGAAATCAAGGCGGACGCGCCAAGGGAGGGGTCTCTGTGTGGAATTGGAAAGTATCGTTTGGTGAATGACAGTGTGAAAGAAAAGTGTTTGTATGCATATGTGGTTTGAGTGAATGTTGTAGGGACGGGCCTCAGGACAGAAAATTGTTTGAGGTCACCGGCAAGCCCTTACAGTACTTAGGATGCGATGGGTGGACAGGCCTGATCAACCTGAATCCCTATTGCACTCCCGAGTATTGATTTTGAAATTGTTTTTGGAGAAAGATTGGAGTAATTAAATTCAAGCATCAAGTGAATGATTGATTGACGTTATTACACAAAATTTATGCAAAACTGAAAGTTTTGGAAGGAAGATAATTTACCCCTTCTCATTCTCACTGGCAAGTGCCACTCGTCCAGTTCTGTCCACAGGTTTGAGGTGACATGTGACCAGTGTGACCAGAAGGCCAGAGAATGCTTCAAATAGCGCCTCACCACTACCATCCCAGAGGTTCTCCTCAACAAGGAGGGAGATATAAGATATATTCACATTGGATGCGCGACTAGATAACACACACCCAGTCCAGGATAGGGCAAAATTTTCTTGGATTGTTTAGACTTTTCCATATAATACAGCACCACAGCAGTGATACTTGAAGTTAATGTCGAATTAGTGGCACTGTTTTTATGGAAAATTACTCACTTAACGCAAGGGTAAGTTGTTGTAGAGGAGATATTTCAGACGAAAATGACCCTGAAGTGGTCTCAAGCACGTGTCTCATGTTGGATGTATGAATGTTATTCTGATATTTTCCATTGTATCGTAGTTCATTGTATTTAGGACTAAGACATTGTAAAACACTGTTTGGAAGAACTTATAGAATACCTCAAATTTAAGAACAAATGGGAAATAGATGTTGAAGCAACTTTAGTTGACCATATGTGAAAAGTGTTAGGAAAACAAAAGACAGGCGCAAATTTAGAGTGACAAGGATCTTTCTGTCTCCCAGCAGGGGCAGTAATCTAGTAAAGCCAGGATACTGGGTGCTTGTAAGAAGTTTGAAGATAAGACATTCGTAATTACCCAAGGGGGAAGGAAGTGTTAGTAACAGCTCTCACAGCTGTAAAGATAGCAGAAAGGTCAACATTGGTTTATTCGACACGTTGTAAAGAGGTCACACGTTGTAAAGAGGTCACGTTGGTTGAAATCTCCTACAAAGGAGACACCAGACTAAGAGGTTTATACAGAGTTACAAGCGGGACAAAATTTATTTCAGAGGAACTATCCTCACTTGAGGCCAAGGCCAGATCTGCTGACCAGCATGATGGTCACCAGCTAAATGGGGACACCTCAGGTGAGATTGGCTGTGCCGTGCATCAGATATTTCTGGCCCGTTGGGGTCGATGTTGCTGTGTCTTTCAGGTGGGGAAAAGGGAGACAGGCCTGGTCTATGTGGCCAGGGCGAGACGTGAATGGAGTGAGACTTCCGGCAGTGACCCATCCAATAATGTCGACATTACACAGCTGTTCCAGTTGGCCGTCCACGAGGGCGTGCACCTTCCAGTGGCAGACATCAGGCGAAATAGTCCATGAATGAAATAATGCTAATCGGCCTAAGTAGAACACATTTTGTACCTAATTTTGCACGACATCAGAAAAGGAATATATGGGATTGGATTAAGGAGCGTGACTAAAATTGTTGTACTTGCAGGTTTAGGAGGCCAAGAGAGATAAGAAAAAAGGAGGCAGCTGCTCCTTCCACTTCTGCTGCTTCTGGGCAAGGTTCGGGTGACGCAGCGCCACAGCAGACTGGCTGCTGTCCATAGCAGGCCAGTCGACGAGGTTGGGATTGCAGTAACAGAGATATGGGTGGTTGCAGACGGGGGTTGTGAGTGGGGTGTGCTCTGGCTGCGGGGTGTGGGGTCACTGGGTGATGAGCTGTCCATGCCGAGCCACTTTCTGGAATGTGCCATCCTCCGGTGCCATATCTGTCACAAAGAGCTCCACCAGCGCAGGGGGCGCCACCGTTACCCACTCCCAACGCACTTGACACAAACCCGCTCGTACCCCATTCCATGACAGGGGGCAGCGGAGCTTCAGCATTCGAGGACTAGCAGGTCCTAGCATTCCGGGGACGGTGGATGGACAAGTTTTCGATGGTGCTGGATATTGGGGCGAGCTATGAGCTCCTTCCGCAACCCCTACTGAGCCATGTGGACTCTCAAGATTGCCTGAGTCACTGCCATTGACTGAACGAACACTGGAATTCGAGTGGCATTCCCGGATGGGACTGAACTTGACTCTGCACATCCGTCGGAGGGAGCATATGTCGTGCTCTCTTCCTTCCCAGTGGCTAAACTGAACTGAAACATTTGAGGGTAGCTCTGAAACCTGGTTCCCATCCTCCCGCAGTGGGTATGCCCTGTTCTTGCTCTGGTCTGAGTGGTTTAGCAACCGCCACCCTTTCAATTCACCAATTGACATATCACATTGTACATGTGATCACAAACATGATTTGGTTTATCAAAAATGCACTCATCCAAATTTAGTCATGAGTGCATCTTGCGTTAGAATTATATATTTGTTATGTCTACTGGCGTTGCCTCGCACGCGTGCCTTGTCCCTGAGCAGCGGAAATGGTATGAATTGTTTACTTTCGCCGAGCCACAAATCGCATTGAATATTGATGAGCGTCATCATACTAGAGGTCTAGACCCCATAGTTGTTGCACAATCGGGAGGTCATATATCAGCACCGACTACAAATTCTTTGGTTTTGGGAACATTACTAAATTTCAAAATTTCCAGGGAAGGGTCGCTCGGAAATGGTAGTTCTGTGTGTGTCTCTGCTAGAGGTGTTGTGGACCCAGGGCCCGACTGAGTTGGGGCTCGGCTCCACAGCTCCGCGATGTTTTTACTGTCTCTACCCCCTCCCCCAGTTGACAGAATCAGTGTGGGCACAGCCTGTAGGTGGATTGAGCCAATCATGAGACAATAGGAGGTGAAGACTGCGGCGGTCTTGGAGCTGTCTATGTCTTGTAGAGCACCTTTTCTTCCCATAAAAAAAAAAAATAATAATAAAATAAAAAATAGAGGTTTAATTCGGTATCTGCGTTATTATAGTTTTGGGATTTTTTATTTTAAGCATAAATGGTTACTATTTCATTTGTGTTGCTTTAAAATTTGTCAATTAACAGTCAAAATTGGAGCGTTAGCTCGAGGCTTACTTTGTAATCTCGGAACACAGTTAGATATTTGAACTCAGTGAACTCAGCATAACTGGAGTCGGACATCGCTCCGTACATCAACCTCCGGGTGCTTTCCCGGAGGTGGACTCAATCTCGCTGATAAGGACAGTTTAGAGTTCTGGCTAGAACCTGACACGCCATCCAATTAGGAACTACAGGACAAAAGTGGTACCATAGCTCACAGTTGCGCCCGGCCCCAGTATTTGTGCCCGCCATGGTTGAGCTTAGAGGTTGACCGCCCGGACGGGCAGGTCAAGAGAGGGAATGTGTAGATGGCATGAATTGGATCAAAGTCAGACACTTTCGAGTCTGAACAAAGACGATGACGATGCAAATGTTTAACTTATTGACTATTTTACCTGCTGGCGTGTGCTTTGTGTGGACGATGTTTGCGTTTGAACATAGGATGCGGGATGACAGAAGTGATGGAGCGAAAGGAGCATGTAATGGAATGGTATGGTATGGAGCAGAGCGAGATGATGGTAAGACGCTGACACAGACACAACAACCACTGCTAAATCTGAAATGTAAACAACCGACACAGGTGAACACTTGGGTACAATTTTAATTGGACACACCCATGGAATGATGTGGGAATAAAAAAGAAAGAGCCTATTTTTGACACCCAAGTTGCAAAACAAAAGTTCACCTGCCTAAAAGTTAAATGGGACTGGTCCTGGGATTGGAAATCTCCAGGAGTCATGGTGTAATGAAAATGTGTCTTTGCCAGTAGGAATCCCTCTCGCTCGTGATGATGTTTGGCTGTGGTGTGGAGAGAAAGTGCTGTACGATAGGCTTCCCACCAATGCCTCAGGTAAGTGCGCCCTGGTAACGCTGATCATGCCAGTTAGTGTGACAGCCTTAGATCTGGCCAAAATGGAGTGGGAAGGTGTTGGACAATGGGGAAGAATCCCCTTCCTTAACAGGAAGAGAAGGGACATGCAAGAATGGTTGAATGCAGGAGATCCCACGTATATAGATGCAATTGGAGTTCCAAGAGGGATCCCTGACGAGTATAAATTGGTGGATCAAATTGCGGCAGGATGGGAGAGCCTTTTCCTGTTCGTTACAGTAAACAAAAATGTGGACCGGATTAATTATGTCCACTATAATGTCCAACGATTGGCGAATTTTACCACCTCAGCACTCCAGGCAGTGCATGAGCAATTGGCTGCCACGTCTCTTATGGCATTCCAGAACAGAATAAGCTTAGATATGTTGTTAGCCGAAAGAGGAGGGGTGTGTGGTATTTTTGGGGATCAGTGTTGTACTCTGATTCCCAACAATACATCTCCTGACGGTCGCCTTACCAAGGCATTGGAGGGTCTGCGCACGCTAAGTAACAAAATGAAGGAGCACTCAGGTGTGGACACCAGTTGGTATTCTGACTGGTTCAACATCTTTGGTAAATATAAAAGCCTGATTGCATCAGTACTGATTTCTATCGCTGTGTTTGCCGCTATTATGGTGTTATGCGGATGTTGCTGTATTCCATGTATCAGATCATTAACTGTTAAGACAATAGAACGCACGTTGGGGCCACTCCCTCCGGGTGGTCAGTACATGATGATCCCTCAAAAGGACCCCCAGGAGGCGGAGGTAGCCGTGGCACTCCGGGAGTCCAGGATGTGAGTATGGAAAGATGGCCTCGGGGACCTGAGGCCATAAGGAGGGAAGGAAATTTTCTACTGATTCTTATTCTTTTACTAATTGTTTGATGTGTTTTAGTTTTATGGCAAGTGATGTCGAGCTCGTGTGCAGCAATGAAATAAGGTGTTCAAGTGATGACCTCAGATGTCTGAGGTCATGAGAGGGATTAAAGGATAATGTAAATGGCAGTCAATTTAAAACTGAACAAAGGTTAGACTGCTCGGAGCCACTTTTGTGATCCTGGCATGGAAGTCCATTGTTTCAGAGGGGTCTCGTTCACACCTCCTGTGGTGCAGCTGTGATCTAATCTTCCTGCATTCATCTCCTGAGTGTCTGGTCATTAGCATGGTCTAAACTTCAGTTACACTTAAAGGATTTCATACTTTTGACTATTAAAGGAATATAAGAGTTTGAGCTTAACATAGTTCATTAGATGTTGGTGCATCCAATGTATGAAAATGTGATATTGTAAAATGCTGAGAGTGTGACTGGTGGCGCGAAACTGGTTGCGGGGGTTGTGCAAGAATGGAATGTTTTAGAAACAGAAGGTGCTGAGCGAGACGAGATGACTCCGGGAAGGAGCGGCCATCGGGGGATCGCACGCAGGAGGAGCCACGGGATTCGGCGGGAGGAGAAAGACCAATGAGAGCGAGCTAAAGTTAACTGCAATACACATAGCCAATAGAATCATGCCAGGATGCCTTTGTCTGTGCCATTTTGCATGTTGTATAGTATGAATCAGGACTGGGCAACTCGGGGGTAGAACACATTCGCTGGTGGCAAGAGAGGTGTAGACTTGTATTGAGAGGGATCCGAGATCTAGGTGCCATGTAGGAAATCTGTATTGGGAATAAATCCACTTCGTGTGTGAAAATGCCGGCTTCCTGATACCTTTCTATTGCAGAACGAGCGCGCATATTGTTGGATGAGTGAGTGTTGGGGAAGGTCGCAAATTGGAGTCAGATTACTAATTTGAGTTTACATTGGGTTAAAGTTAAATTCTAACATTGATATAAAGATAAATTCCAACAATATATATGTGTGTGTATATGTATATATATATATGTGTGTATATGTATATATATATATATGTGTATATATGTATATATATATAATGTGTATATATGTTCCTCCTCATCCCATCGTGCCCAGCCATCTACCACAAAACGCCAATCTCGACCAATCAGGCATAAACGAGTTTGTCAGATTCTTCACCCGGCGTGAGCTGGTTATCACAGGTATGACCCAATTTAACGACCAGACGGAGAGTTACAGAGCTTGGCAGCGGTCCTTTCAAAACGCAGTGGCGGGACTCGACCTAACATTCAGCGAGGAAATAGATCTTCTGGCAAAGTGGCTTGGGAAAGATTCAGCAGAGCATGCAAAACGTATTAGGGCCGTTCATATTAATCGTCCCCAACAGGGACTGCAAATGATCTGGGACAGACTGGATGCATGCTATGGAGCTCCTGAAATGGTGGAAGAGGCTCTCTTCCAACGCATCACCAACTTCCCAAAAATCACCAACAAAGATTATATGAAACTTCACGAGTTCAGTGACCTACTGATGCATATGCATATATATATATATATATATGTATATATATGTATGTATATATATATATATGTCTATATATGTATGTATATATATATATATGTCTATATATGTATGTATATATATATATATGTCTATATATGTATGTATATATATGTATGTATATATATGTATGTATATATATGTATGTATATATATGTATATATATATATATGTATGTATATATATGTATGTATATATATATGTATGTAAATATGTGATGTATATATATACATATATATGTATATATATTCATATATATGTATATATATACATATATATATATGTGTGTGTGTATGAATGTATATATATGTGTATGTATATAGGTGTACATGTGTATATATATATGTGTGTATATATATATATATATATATATATATATATATATATATATACATGTACACCTATATACATACACATATATATATATATTCATACACACATATATAAAAAATATATATATTCATACACACACACATATATATATATATATATATATATATATATATATACAGTGAAACCCCGCTACTTCGCGGTTCACCTTTCGCGGGTTCAGTGCTTCGCCGGTCTAAAAAAAATATTCAAAAATTAAAAACTTTTTTTGCCCGGGCACGATCGGGGCTCTCAGTTCGCTCCGCTCCGCGGGGCATTGGAGTTTCGCCAAGCGGCACGACGGGGCGCTGGAGCGGTTAGACGGCCGGCGTGCGCCGAAGAAGAGCGTGGGCGAAGAGGAGAGTGGACGAAGAAGAGCACGTTCCCCCGGGCACGATCAGGGGCGACGTTTCGCGCGGTTCGGACCGTACCAGAGCTCCGGCCGGCGTGCGTGACAGTTAAGCCGAAGAGGAGCACCTTCCGCCCGGGCACGAGCGGGGCGACATTTCGCTCCGTTCGGGACCGTACCAGAGCTCCGGCCGGCGTGCGTGGCAGTTAAGCCGAAGAGGAGCACCTTCCGAGCGGGGCGAAATGAAACCGAGTTCAACAGAACGGAGACACGCTTCGGGGGAGCAGGTCCGGCGTGCGTGACAATTAAGCCGAAGAGGAGCACCTCTTCCGCCCGGGCACGAGCGGAGCGCGAGGCTGTCAGTTATGAATGAATAAATAAATAAATGAAGAATGCCACTCACTATCTGTAGTGAAATGGGGAATTTTGGGTTTAGGCACGCCATATATTGACCGTGTTTGCAAATCAAAGTCTCGTGGAGTCATAATCTGACTCGTTGGTTGTTGTGGCTGGGCCGCTTGATTGCTGTGACTCACTGCTGGGATTGATGGAACAAATGGCTTGGGTGCAGGCACATAGTGATATGGATTGTAAGACGAAGAAGCCTGCGGTGGAGGATCGCTCAACCGTGCTGAATAGCTAGGATAAGAAGCCATTGGCTGAGACTGCTGCAGGGACTGATGTATGGGGACAAACTCATCCTTTCTGTGAAATTGCTCCGTCATCTGTGGCTGAGATGGGACAGGTGGGATATGGTGTTGCTGGACCACGTTTGGTGACACCATACCAGATGAAATGGCTGAACGAGTAGAGGTGGGAGTTTGTTAGTGAGTTGTGTAATTTCCATCCTATCCTCCCTCTCACTCCTGGACATGGATTCAACAAGTTGTCTTAGTGCTGTGGTGCTTAGTGGGTCACCTGAACTGGGACTAGGTGTAGCTCTACTGTGGGCAGAGTAAACACTCACATCTGCTCTTCCACCATCTGCTGCGGTCGCTGCTCCTCTCTGCTCCTCTTGAACCCTCTCGTTGGGTTGGGAGGAAAGTGCAGACCTTTGTGGATGGTAGGAAACGATGTAGTCCTCGAGATGCTTAGGTGTATGCAGTTGTCTCTCATGTCGCTGTTGCACATCAGGACGAGGGTGAGATGGCGAGTCCTCCGCTGAAGACATGTCTTGTAGGAGTCAATTTATCCGGCTCGAAGGACCGTTGTTGAGGATTCGACCTCTGAACTGGTTATTTGGATTATTGACCACTACAGGGGCTCCGGTAAGAGAGCACAGAGTCTTCTGTAGAACTCAGCACTTTATTCAGCATCACTGTGCAGATGTGCATACATGTATACGCACAATTATATATATATATAAAGTATCTGAAACAATGAGAGAAAGAAACCCCATCAAAATACAGTTGGAATAAACAACTAAATGTTTCTACTATCTAACAGTCAGCAACACTCTCAACACAAGTAAACTGGCATATATAGACATTTAAATGTTGTCTTTTCCAGTCTGTTACATGTACTAGCAAGTTGCCAATGGCTACCTATTGCACAAGTTAGCTAAACACTGTTGACTAACGAATGCAAACATGAGAATAAAACGAGTGTATAAACAGTATAAACACACGCATTATTTTACTGAATAAAGCAAGAAGAGTATGCTATCAATATTAATCAGAATGAATTAGAACAAGTACTCACATCGTCATTGACTACTGCACCGCTCTGAGCTGAATGACGAACGAGAACGCTAAAACAGGAAACGGAAATACGAAGCGCCCTTCAAAATAAAAGATACGCCTATCAGAATAAGACAATGAAACGTCACCTATTAAACGACTTGAAGAATTCTTAACAGCCACCTTTCATTTCACTGTCATGATCCGTGCCTGTCATGCCGCGTGTGTTTTTGTTTTTTCAGCTGTGTGGGCGTTCCTCCAGCGATCGTCTCGCGCCATGCCGTCAGCTGCTGCGAGACGCGCTGATTACACTGACTATATTGTGATAATAAATATCTTTGTATCACCACCTTTTTTCCCGGGTCTGCGTTTGGAGAGTCCTGTTCAATCCTCCAGTTCTGCTGAAGGATCATAACATTCACAGGGCACACCGGACGGCGTACCAGCAGGTAAAAGTCGAAGTAATTAAATAAATACAAAAAGAAGTAATTGAATAAATACAAAAATAATGGCTGGGGAATAAAAAAATAATAAGTTTTAATAATAATTTGTTTTTTTGTTATAACATGAATTTCACTCTCTCTCTCTCTACCAGTATATATATATATATAGATATATATATTTTTTTTAAGCATTTTTGAAGGTGTGCCGCTACTTTGCACCTATATATATTTATATATATATATATATATATATATATATATATATATATATATATATATAAATATATATAGGTGCAAATATGTATATATATATGTATATATATATGTATTTGTATATATACATGTATATATATGTATATATATACATATATATATATGTATATATACATATATATATGTATATATACATATATATACATATATATATGTGTATATATACATACATATATGTATATATACATAGATATATGTATATATACATAGATATATGTATATATATGTATATATACATAGATATATGTATATATATATATATGTATATATACATATATATATGTATATATACATATATATATGTATATATACATATATATATATGTATATATACATATATATATATGTATATATACATATATATATGTAGATATACGTATATATAGATATATACATATATATATATATATGTATACATATATATATATGTATATATATATGTATATATATATATATGTATATATACATATATATGTATATATACATATATATACATATATATATGTGTATATATACATATATATACATATATATATGTGTATATATACATACATATATGTATATATACATAGATATATGTATATATACATAGATATATGTATATATATGTATATATACATAGATATATGTATATATATATATATGTATATATATATATATGTATATATACATATATATATGTATATATACATATATATATGTAGATATACGTATATATAGATATATACATATATATATATATATGTATACATATATATATATATATGTATACATATATGTATATATATATATATGTATATATATATATATGTATTTGTATATATACATATATATATGTATATATATATATGTATATATACATATATATATGTATATATACATATATATATGTATATACGTATATATATGTATATATATATGTATATATGTATATATGTATATATATATGTATATATGTATATATGTATATATGTATATATATGTATATATATATATGTATATATATGTATATGTATATATATATATGTGTATATATGTATATGTATATATATATGTATATATATATATGTATATATATACGTATATGTATTTATATATGTATATATATACGTATGTATATATATATATACGTATGTATATGTATATATATATGTATATATATATATGTATATATATACGTATATGTATTTATATATGTATATATATACGTATGTATATATATATATACGTATGTATATGTATATATATACATATGTATGTGTATTAAAGGATTTTATACGATTGACTACAAGTTACATGTATTCAGTTTAATGCAATAAAGATATTTACTGATTGTGCTTTAATTCAATGTACAATAAAGGGTCAGGGCAGGCTGTGTGAAGTGCATAGGTGGCAGATGTTTTGTGCAAGACGAGCCGCACGTCTGAGAGCTGGGTGAGCTGACGCGGGTACAGGGACGCGCAGAGCTGTAATGGTAGGAACCGAGCCGCAGGCTTTGTATTAGATCTTCTGTTTGGAATAAATCCGCTCCCGTGTGAAGTTTACGGCTTCCTGGTCATCTTTCTCTGCTAGCTTTTAGGCATGACAGTCCTAGTCGTGAATGCAATTGAGCATCAGCAGTGACATGCTTCTTTTTGAGGTGCTCGTTTATTACCGCTGCTGCTACGAAAGGGTGGTTTACATAGTATTCAGTAATAGTGCCTATGCAGCTTTCTTCCAGCACAGATATGAGAGAGGCTCTGGTTAACATGGGGTTCCAAATCCATCCATCCATCCATTATCTGTACCGCTTCTCCTCACTAGGGTCGCGGGGGATGCTGGAGCCTATCCCAGCTATCATCGGGCAGTATATTTGATTAAATTATTGTTGTATTGCACTGGAGAGGGAAGCTCTCTAATCTCGTTGCACACTGTACAATGACAATAAAGGGATTTCTGATTCTGATATTTTGAGCAGTTCATATCAATATTAAATTGATTTTTGATTAATCTTTACATCCCTAACATGAAGGCAACACACATCTTACTTCATTAGCCCGGTGTACCATAACCTAGATAAACTGAGCAAATTATACTTTACCATAAATAATTTCTATTTTTGTTTCAATAATATTCATAGTACTGTATTTTCACTACCATAAGGTACACCTTATTAAAAGGTGCAGTCTCAGTTACGGGTGCTGTTTCTGAATTTTACACGGCACACTGTATTATTGGGCGCAGATGAATGGTAAACATATGTTATTTTAAACCATACGGTAGCATGCCTGCACGCTAAAACATACGCTAGCATGTTTTTAAAAAGGTAGCGGGAGCAAAACTGAGTTCAGTTTTACTTTATCTCAGTTTTTAACATGCCAGTTTCCCTCTCATTCGAACAACTGTGCAAGATAACACGTTAGACAAGCATCCACAATCCAATTACAAATTGTGGTGTAACTCACGCTCCCAGTCTCAGTAAAGTAGTGTTCGCCATCTGACATCCTACATAAAACACCTTCACAGTTTGTAAACAAAAGCAAATGGTGCCCTTGTTTGAAAACGCTGGCTAGCATATTCGAACAGCATTGTTTACACAGGAATGGACGTGAAAAATTAATCTGCTAATACCCCATACTCTCGGAGCACCCTCCACAAGATCCACCGGGGTACAAGGTCGAATACCTCCATTTCCACAAAGCACATGTAGTAGACTGGTTGAACAAACTCCCATGCTCCCTCGAGTAACCTGTCTCAGGTGCCGTTACGCTGTTCCACAGCCCGGGTGAATCTTTTCTAAAAGTGGGACCTCCACCTCGGTCTGCCAATCCAAAAGCACTATCCCTGAGATCCATGCTCTGTTGCAGAGGACAGCCACACAACATTCAGAGCCTTTAGGAACTCCGGGTGGTCTCATCATTTAAACAAATTTTGAGCACCAATTTTGTTTTGTACACAGGTAATTTTGCAGTCACTTTAGTATACGTTTGTGCACACAACAGCTAGACTAACAACCGCACACTAAAAAAAATCTTCACATCTACTCGTGTGGGGGTGGGTGTGTGCATGTGTGTGTGTGTGTGTGTGTAACAGTAACAGTTCTTTTCAGTGAATTGAATCATTAGAATCAGTTCATAAAAAAGATTTGTTCAAAAGATTAGCTCAAAAGAATCATTCACAGCAAAACAGTATTCACTGACTGAACTGATGTACTGCATGGAGTTCTCGTTTGCGTGAACTACAAATGGCAGCGACGCATTCACTCACTGAATTGTTGGAGAACTGGAAATTATGTCACTGATTGCTTTGTGAATGCCAATAGCGTGGCAGTATGTTTAGTAAACCCTGTTTACATCTGACATTGGCTGCTGATTGGTTGTTCGCGAAGATTGACAATGTGCGCGTAGCTGAGATCAAATTCACAGAGTATCACTTCCTGAAGTGATTCATTCGATCACGTTCCCTGAAAAGATTTTGTGAACGACCCAACACTGGTGTCTCCCGTTTTTTTGCACAAGTGATGCTTGCGCAGCTTTTGATTTACGTAGATATTAAAAGGGTCCTATCATTGCAAGCCAATGCAATGTTATGATCACAACACTGAATTTGGAAAGAAAAAACTATTCAATCTCTCCATCGCTCCCAAACTCCCTCCATCCATCCATCCTGTCATCCATCCACTTATCCAATTTTGGGGCACAGGTGTGCTGCAGCCTACCCCAGCTGTCAGGTGTGAAGAGGGGTACGCTCTGAACTATGCCATCCAATTGCAGGGCACACGTGGAGAAATGACCAATCACACTCACATTCACTCCTGACAATCATCAACATACAATGCAATTTTTGGAATACATTAATTCAGCTGACAGCTCAAACATCTAAATAATGCTTTCCTCCTGTAAAATAACAATAATAGCACGACAAAAAGTACTTTTGAATTATTTGCACAAAGAAAACAATTATTGAACTGTTGAAATGAAAGGAATGTTTATTTTGCGATCACAGGAAGTTTACTAAGGGACCGGCGCCACTTCAGGTTACATGCAGAAAGGAAAGGCAAAGAAAGATATAAGATGAGCAGAGTACCTGTATATAAGCCACAGTAACTCCTCTTTGGGTGGAAAAAAAACGATATACAAGCCGCACCACGCTTTCAGCCGCAGGTTTCTACGTTGAAAAAATGTGTTGTTTATATTGCATGTACAGAACGATTTTGTACTGTGAATGCACAAAAAGGTACATAAAGAGATCGTTAAAACAGTGCCTATTAACACGACAACTACTTTGCTAATTAAAACAGAACAGAACCAAGAGAAAATATCTAGATTTATTTAGTGTATTTTCTTAACTTTGGAGCGCCCCTACCGGTGAACAAAAGATATAGATGAAGATGTCCTTTATTTGTCCTACAATGGGGAAATTTGCAGTGTTGCAGCAGCAAAGATATAGATCACACAGCGGCTACATTACACCGCCAATTTATAACAGCAGCAAACGTTCAGAAAAGCAAATATACATAGTATATACGTATATACACAAATCCCCATGTATATGCACACATCCCACAACATATACAAGTGTAAGGAAACACTCCTGTCTGACCATGGTATGGAGGGGAAATAAAAATGCTGCAATGATAAAAATACTGCAATGATAAGAGTACTGTAATGATAAGAGTGCTGCAATGATCGAAAATACTGCAATGATAAAAGTACTGTAATGATAAAAATACTGCAATGGTAAACAAAATACAGCATTGGTCCATATAAGCACACCATTGAATAAAAGTATATTAATAGTGTGTATCGCATCCTAGGACTGCACAATTGCACTTATGCCCGCCCGCTTGTAGAGTCGACCCAATGTTCATGTTAAACAGTCTGACAGCAGCCGGCAGGAAGGAGCGGCGAAATCTCTCCTTTGCACTGCATGGGTGTAACAGTCCATCACTGAAGGAGCCGTGGAGTGCTGTTAAAGTGTCATTGAAAGGTTGCGCTGGGTTGTCCAGCTTTGATGAGAGTTTCGCCATCATCCTCATGCCCCCACTGAGTCCACAGAGTCCAGGGAGCACCCCAGGACAGAGCTGGCCCTCCTCACTGGTTTGTCCAGTCTCAACAAAACCCTGAGTAAGTTCTCTGTACTCCCAATTGTCTCCGCCACTGATGAGGCCGACAATTGCAGAGTCCAAAATCTAGGAATTATAGTCCGATAACTACGGTATATACAAAAGTGTGGGACTGACAGTGTGTTCTTGTGTTTGTGCATCCGTGCGTTAGTGTACACCCCCGCAGCATCCAGTGGTCCAGCGTTCGCAGTGAAAGTGTCATTTGGCTGGAATCCTCAGAATTTTGAGATGCATGCCCTGTAAATTACAGAAATATAAACAATTGCAAATGTTACATATTTTATTGCTGCAGTATGAATACTTTTATTCACCTTTCTTTGCACCAACAATGCGTGGCGCTCTTTGACTGCTGGAAGCACATTATGCAATTTAGAGAACTATACACAATTACCACACAATTTTTTTTACTCTCTCTCTCTCACCGTCTTTCCTTTCTGTCTGTCTCTCCACGACGTGCTGCTTTTTCATCCAATTTACTGAAAAATTAAAATGGGCAGCAGTGGTTCTGACCGAACCAAATTTATTTATTTTTTGCATACAACCCAGAATGACGATACGCAAGTCTGCCTATGATGCAAATGCCTCCCCTGCGCATGTGCGGGACATTTTTTTGTGCACAAGTGGAGGACACATGATCTGTACATATATTAGCTGTGATGCTTGGACCCTACACATCCTCCACCCGAACGCTGAGCACAGCTTCCCCTCAGGAATGGGTGCTGAGCCCTCTCGTGTCGCTCTCTACACCTATGACTGCAGGCCGGCCCACGGAAACAACACCATTGTCAAATTTGCTGACGATACGACAGGGGTCGGTCTGATCTCAAAAGGAGATGTGACAGTTTACAGAGAGGAGGTCCAGAGACTAACGGCTTGGTGTGAGGACAAACTACAGCTGAACACTGCAAAAACCAAGGAGATTGTCATTGAGTTCAGGAGGAAGAAGACTGTACCGCTCCCTCACTACATCAAAGGCGAGTGTGTGGAGATGGTCCACTCATTCAAGTTCCTGGGAATACAGATCTCCGATGACCTCTCCTGGACACACAACACCACAGCAGTGTCGATACGTCATTAGGGTCCTCATGAAATATAACCTGGACAGCAAGCTGCTGCTGGCCTTCTAGCACTCTACCATCGACAGCATGCTGACTTAGTGTCTCCACCTGGTTCAGCAGCTGCACTGACACAGACTGTGTGGCTCCAGAGGACAGTCAAAACAGCGCAGGTGACTCGGTGCCTCAGCAGAACTTACAAGATCATCAAGGACAAGGACAGCTCACCTGAGCTCACACCTCTTCGACCTGTTGCCCTCTGGCAGGCGCTACAGGTGCATCGAAACAAAGACGCAAATGACGCAAAAAAAAGGGCTACGCCGTATATATACGTTTACGGGGGACGGGGGCTAAGTTTTGGAAAATTTATGTTTCCCTTTTATGGATTGAATGAGTTAATTGACTTTGACAAACTTTATCTGATGGTCTAAAATGGAGTTGGAGAAATGTTTTAATGGATGGTTTTTTTGTGTGAATTTGTGGGAAGTTGCTGTAGAAAAACATACAAGTAACCGTGTGTTGCAAATGAAACCGATTTGGTGAGGGCTACACCATCATCCTTCGTCTGGCAGACAATGAATCCAATCCAGACGCGTGCCCTGTCAACCACTATATGAAGAACAGCTTTCCAATGATCAAGCTGAAGGAACGGCATCAAAACGAGCTGAAGTACCTGCTACCAGAACACGCCTGCTGTCTGGCTCGAGTGTTTGCTGTGCTAGCCAACTATGAGGAGCTGGGCATCAGCGACTTTTCTATTTCACAGACCAGCCTGGACAAGGTGAGAACAAGATTCGAGCAAACTGACCATTCCGAACGTATTATGATTTGAACAATGAACCAAAACCGGTTCCGGCGCTGCGCGAGTGGCTGCCTGTTTACAGCAGCACGGCTCACTATTGAGCCTTTTTCGGGTGTTTTTTCCCTTTACCCTGTTTTATTTTATTTTACCTCATCACAGCAATGGACATAGAACTTGCAGTGGTTTTACTGCTGTTGGGGGCTGTTTTTTGCGCGATCGTGTCCGGAGACGAAACCCGGAGCTACGGATCGATCGTGTACTCAAGAGATCAGCTGTTAGCACTCTGTCCGAACCCCGCGTCGGCTCCTGGAGCGAGACCCGATATCCCCCGCAAGCTGACGAGGAAGAGACGGGGATGTCGTGCCGGGGCTAAACGCCAGGCAAGGAGGAGACGATACCACCCCGTCCTCCCGTCCGTTATTATGTGGAATGTTAGATCCCTTCCCAATAAAATGGACGAGCTAACAGCGCTAACCCGGCACGAGAGGAACTTCCGGGAGGCTAGCTTGCTGATGTTCACGGAGTCGTGGCAAACCGAGCTAACGCCGGACGCTGTCGTGGAATTGGACGGATTCCAAATACCACGCGCGGACAGGACACTGGAGAGCGGTAAGAGGAAAGCGGGAGGGCTGCCTGTGTTTGTTAATGATAGATGGTGTAACCCTGGGCACATAACTGTTAAGGATCAACTTTGCAGTCGGGACATTGAGCTGATAGCTGTTAGCATGCGTCCGTTCTATTTACCGCAAGAGTTCAGTCATGTGATCGCGGTGGCGGCGTACGTGCCACCTGAGACAGTCTGTGACGTACTGATTGCAGCTGTGAGCAGGCTACAAACACAGCACCCAAATGCCCTGCTCCTTATCTCTGGTGACTTAAATCATGCTTCTCCTTCCTCCTCTCTGCCTTCATTCACACAATATGTAACCTGCCACACCAGAGACAATAAAATATTGGACCTTTTCTATGCACACACCAAGGAGGCGTACACATCACTGCCCCTCCCCCCGCTGGGCAAAGCTGACCACAACTTGGTTGCTCTCCTGCCTGTGTACAAACCTCTGGCCCACCGACAGCCAGCTGTGACACGCACAGTTCAGCGATGGTCCGGAGAAGCCGAGGAGGCCTTAAAGGACTGTTTCAACACAGCTGTGTGGGAGGTATTCAGCGAAGCCCACGGTGAGGACATTAATGGTCTAACAGACACAATTACAGACTATATTAACTCATTCGCTACCAGCCGAGTTAAAAAAAAATAAAATAAGGATCTTTGACGTCTTTAGCCGTCAATGGCAGTGAATGAGTTAACTTCTGCATGGAGAACACCATTCCCACCAGGACTGTAAGATGTTTCTCCAACAACAAACCCTGGATCACACCGGACATTAAAGCTCTCCTGGAGGAGAAAAAGAGGGCTTTTGTGTCAGGCAACAAGGACGAGCTGAAGAGAGTGCAGCGTCAGCTGAGAAGGAGGATCCGAGAGGGGAAAAAGTCCTACAGGATGCGGATGGAGGAACAACTGCAGCGGAACAATGCCAGGGATGTCTGGAGGAGCCTGAAGACCATCTCAGGCCACGGACAACCATAAGACCCAGAAGGGGGGGGGGGGGGGGGGTTCAGAGGGCAAATGAGTTGAACCGATTTTTCAATAGGTTTGATCAAATGCCTGACCCCGCTCAGGCTCCCCTGCTGCAGCCCCCACCAACCCCTCCTGCCACTGCGAACAAGACCCTCTCTCTCCCCTCTCTCTCTCCACAGACTCCAGTTCCCAGCCTCATCAAACAACCACAACTTCCTCCTGCTCAGCCTTGTTCCTCACAACATCTCAGGTGAAGAACCAGCTGAGGAAGATGAAGGCGAGGAAGGCAGCAGGCCCAGATGGGATTAGCTCCCAGCTCCTCAAATCCTGCGCAGACCAGTTGTGTGGAATCGTCCAGCACATGTTCAACCTGAGCCTGAAGCTGGGCAGAGTCCCCCAGCTGTGGAAAACATCCTGCCTGGTTCCTGTTCCAAAGACACCCCATCCGAAGGAGCTCAACAACTTCAGACCAGTGGCGCTGACGTCTCATCTGATGAAGACCCTGGAGAGACTGGTCCTCGTCCATCTGCGCCCCCTGGTCAGCTCCTCAATGGACCCACTCCAGTTCGTATACCAGCCTGGCATCAGTGTGGATGATGCCATCATCTACCTGCTCCACACTTCACTCTCCCACCTGTAGAAGGCAGGGGGCACGGTGAGGATCATGTTCTTTGATTTCTCCAGTGCCTTCAACACCATCCAACCCAACTGTTCTGGCTCCCTTCCTGTTCACCCTCTACACCTCGGACTACAAATACAATTCCACAACCTGTCACCTGCAGAAGTTCTCTGATGACTCTGCGATTGTCGGCCTCATCACTGACGGTGACGATCGGGAGTACAGAGGGGTTACGCAGGGTTTTGTGGACTGGTGTCAGCAGAACCGCCTCCAAATCAACGCTGGGAAATCCAAAGAGCTGGTGGTGGATTTCCGCAAGCGTCGGCACTCTCCACCTGCACCAGTGAATATCCAGGGAACAGACGTTGAAAGGGTCTCAACCTACAAGTACCTGGTTGTTTATCTGAACAATAAACTGGACTGGAGCGTCAACATAGACGCTCTCTATAGGAAGGGTCAGAGCAGACTGTTCCTACTCAGGAGGCTGAGGTCCTTTGGCGTTCGGGGAACACTCCTCAGGAACTTCTATGACTCTGTGGTTTCATCAGTCATTTTCTATGGAGTGGTCTCCTGGGCAGGTGGCATCTCGGGCCGGGACAAAGAGAGACTGGACAAACCAGTGAGGAGGGCCAGCTCTGTCCTGGGCTGCTCCCTGGACTCTGTGGACTCAGTGGGGGGCAGGAGGATGACGTCAAAACTGTCTTCAATGCTGGACAACCCAGCCCACCCACTCAATGACACTCTGAGAACACTCCACAGCTCCTTCAGTGATAGACTGTTACACCCTCGCTGTACCAAAGAGAGATTTCGCCGCTCCTTCCTGCCGACTGCTGTCAGACTTTTTAACAAGAACATTGGGTCAGGCCTACAAACGGGAGGGCATTAGTGCAATTGTGCAGTCCTAGGATGCAATATACACTACTACTGTACTTTCAGCCAATGGTGTACTTAAATATTGACCAATGATGTATTTTGTTTACCATTACAGTATTCTTATTACAGTACTTTTTTCACTGCAGTATTTCTACCATTGCAGGACGGTCACTATTACAGTACTTTTATCATTGCAGTACTTCAATTATTGCAGTATTTCCTATCATTGCAGAACTTTCACTATTACAGTACTTTTATCATTGCAGTATTTTTCTATCGTTGCAGTACTTTTACTATTACAGTACTTTTTTCATTGCAGTATATTTTATCATTGCAGTACTTTTTACCATTTCAGTACTTTTATCATTTTAGTATTTTCTATCATTGCAGTACTTTTCTATCATTTCAGTACTCTTACCTTTACAGTACTTTTATCATTGCAATATTTTTATCATTGCAGTATTTTCAATCATTCAGTAGTTTTTATCATTAGAGCGTTTCCCCCTCTGTATAATGGACAGGCATTAGGAGTGTTTCCTTACACTTATATACGTGTATACTGTGTATATTTGTATGCTTTTTATGAATGTCTGCTGCTAATGTTATACATTAACGGCTACATTACGCCGCCGACTCTGTGTGATCTATATCTTTGCTGCTGTAACACCTCAGATTTCCCCATTGTGGGACTAATAAAGGACATCTAAAAAATACAACTTTATATTTGATAGTAAAAGACTGTTTCGTTAGCAGATTCCTCAATCGATACAAATTCCACCAGTGATCCTTAGATTACTCACATGTGCTGTAGTGTGGTGGACTCGCTATTGGGTGACTATGAATTGGTTTCATCAGTCTTTTATCTCTAAAAAAAACAAGAGTGAGACATCTGACAAAGAAAGTACAAAATTATTTTTTTTACCCTTGAAGAGTCAGGCAAATACATTCAGTTCGAAAAACTGGTACAAATTACCAAGGCTATCAACAGATATTACTCGAAGTAAACCGTGCATAATTTGTCAAAACAAATACATGTGGAGTCTGATATTTTTCAGAAGAAATATGACATTTGCCAAATTATAACGCCAAATTTTGACATAAGGTGTCACGATCTCTGCGAATATGCAATTTTCCCAAGGACGTAGGCCTGCCACTTTGGTGGTCTTCAATAATGTAACGGACAGAAAATGTGCACTAGTTGTATTGTCCCATATGGTTTTATGCACTTATGCAAGGCACATCAATATATACTGTACCTTTAAAGTTCTATTTTCAAATAAATCTATCAATGGAAGTAGGTAGATCACTTGGTTATTCTATAATAATAATAATAACTATTATTTGTGAGCGCCTTTCTAAGCACATGCAGTAAAAAATATAAATACAATGTTAAAAACAACATGGAAATAAAACAAGATATAATAAAACAAATGGAAAATTTGATTTATGGTCAGCGTGAAAAAGCTTGTCTAAACAGATGTGTTTTGAGGTTGGATTTGAAGTGTGGTAATGAGTCTGAGTTACGGAGGTCAGCGGGGAGTGTGTTCCAGAGCTGGGGAGCAGAGCGACTGAAGGCTCTGCTTCCCATGGTGACGAGGCGAACAGGGGGGACAGTGAGGAGGAGAGAGGAGGAAGAACGGAGAGAACGGACAGGTGTCGGAATATGGATGAGGTCAGCTAGGTATGGAGGGGCAAGGTTTTGGATAGCTTCGAAAGTAAGGAGCAGGATTTTATATTGAATACGGTGTATAATGGGGAGCCAGTGGAGATGTTGGAGGACAGGTGTAATATGGTTTCTGTATGGTGTGAGCGTGATAATGCGAGCGGCTGAATTTTGGACCAGGTGAAGCTTATGGACGGTTTTTTGAGGGAGACCGAGCAGGAGGGAGTTACAGTAGTCAAGTCGGGAGGTGACGAGGGTATGAACGAGTATAGCAGTGGAGTGAGGGGTGAGAGAGGAGCGGAGCTGGTGGATGTTTCTGAGATGTTAATATTCTGAGCGAGTGATGTGGTTGATGTGTGAGGTGAAGGAGAGGGTGCTATCAAGGATGACACCCAGACTCCTGACCTGAGGGGAGGGGGAGTGGAGGAGCTGTCAAAGGGAATGGAAAAATTATTTATTTTGTTTAGGGTGGATTTGGTGCCAATGAGGAGGAGTTCAGTTTTATTACTGTTCAGTTTGAGGAAGTTTGAGGTGAACCATGATTTTAATTCCTGCAGACAGTTGGTTAGGGAGGATGGTGGAAGTGTGGTGTTTGGTTTGGAAGAGATGTAGAGCTGGGTGTCATCCGCGTAGCAGTGAAAATGGATGTGATGTTTCCTGAAGATATTACCAAGAGGGAGAAGATAGATGATAAACAGCAAGGGGCCAAGGACAGAACCCTGAGGTGGGATCTAAAACATTTGAGCTGGATAAACTGGGTGCGGTCAGAAAGATAGGAGCGGAACCAGGAGAGGGGGGTGCTGGTGATACCAATGGAAAAAAGTCTGTCAAGGAGAATGGAGTGAGAAATGGTATCAAAGGCTGCACTGAGGTCAAGGAGAAGGAGAATGGCGAGTGAACCGGAGTCAGCAGAGAGGAGTAGGACATTGGATATTTTGAGGAGGGCAGTTTCAGTACTATGAAGGGAACGAAAGCCAGATTGAAATTGTTCATAAAGGTTATTGGAGGAGAGATGGGTGTGAAGTTGAGCAGCCACTGTTTATTTCTAGAAGTTTGGAAATGAAGGGAAGGTTTGATATGGGATGGAAGTTGTTCAGGTCAGAGGGATCAGAGCCAGGTTTCTAAAGCATGGGAGTGATAGCAGCAGTTTTGAGATGGGAGGGTACATTGCCAGTAGAGAGGGAAGTTTGAATAATGTTCGTGATGAGATGGTACAGGGCTGGGATAGAGGCTTTGAGGAGAACAGTCGGGAGAGGGTCGAGTTGACAAGTAGATGTCTTGGACTTCTGAATTAAGTTGGAAATTTGGTGGACAGATGGGGGGGTGACTGTAGAGAACAGGTGGGAAGGGGCTGGGGAGAATGGAGAAGGAAGGTTAGGAGCAGAAGGCGGGGTAAGTTGCTGGTGGATAAGTTGATTTTTGGATGTAAAAAATGAGGCCAGAGTATTACAGAAATCGGTGGAATAGAGATGTGATGGAAGAGTGTCAGCAGGTTTAGTGAATTTAGAAATGAGAGAAAATTCATTGGAACTGATTAGACCAGAGTAATAGATAGATTCGGCTTTGGAAATTGAGTCCTTGCAATGTAGGAAGTGGGTAGTGTACATTTCTTTATAAATAGTGAGTCCAGTTTTTCTGTATAATCTTTCGAGTTGACGCCCTTTTGAGTTAAGTTGTCTGAGGGTGAGGGTAAACCAGGGTGCTGTTTGGTTGTAGGAGACAGTTTGGGTTTTGAGTGGGGCCAGGGTATTGAGAATGTTATGGAGGTTTGAGTTGTAGTGTGTCAAAAACTCATCTGTTGTAGAGAGACAATCAGTGCTGGGCAGGTTGTTGATGAGTGAAACTAAATTTTACGGAAATGTATACAGTGAACCCCCGCTACTTCGCGGTTCACCTTTCGCGGGTTCAGTGCTTCGCGGGTCTAAAAAATATTCGGGGGCATTGTAGTTTCGCCGAACGGCACGACGGGGCGCTGGAGCGGTTAGACGGCCGGCGTGCGCCGAAGAAGAGCGTGGGCGAAGAGGAGAGTGGACGAAGAAGAGCACGTTCCCCCGGGCAAGATCGGGGGCGACGTTTTGCGCGGTTCGGACCGTACCAGAGCTCCGGAGGAGGCCGGCCGGCGCGCGTGGCAGTTAAGCCGAAGAGGAGCACCTCCCGCCCGGGCACGAGCGGGGCAACATTTCGCTCCGTTTGGGACCGTACGAGAGCTCCGGTGGAGGCCAGCCGGCGTGCGTGACAGTTACGCCGAATAGGAGCACCTTCCCCGGGCACGGGCGGTGTCAAGCGGCCCCTAAGTTTAACCGAATGGAAGCGCCGGAGGAGGAGGGCATGCTCGCGTCACAGTTAAGCCGAAGAGGAGCACCTTCCCCGGGCACGGGCGGTGCCAAGCGGCCCCTAAGTTTAACCGAATGGAAGCTCCGGGGGAGGAGGGCGGGCGTGTTTCACAGTTAAGCCGAATAGGAGCACCTTCCGCCCGGGGTACGAGCGGGGCAAAATGAAACCGAGTTCAACCGAACGGAGACACGCTTCGGGGGAGCAGGTCCGGCGTGCGTGACAATTAAGCCGAAGAGAAGCACCTCTTCCGCCCGGGCACGAGGCTGTCAGTTATGAATGAATAAATAAATAAATGAAGAATGCCACCTTTCATTTAACTGTCATGATCCGTGCCTGTCATGCCGGGTGTGTTTTTGTTTTTTCAGCTGTGTGGGCGTTCCTCCAGCGATCGTCTCGCGCCATGCCGTCAGCTGCCGCACCGGATTCCCATTCACTCACTGATTACACTCACTATATAATCCACCTACACTGACTAGCTGGCGTCGGATTGTTATCCTACTTACTCATGCTCCCGTACATCGATCGTTATCTTGTTCAAGTGTTTCTTGTTGTCGCGTTTTTCTTTCATTTCGTTATCAGCTCCAGCTCGGCTCGTTTTCTGTTCTCTTTTTCTGTCGATGATTGGTCTCCTCTTATCCTTCCGTGGTAAGCAATCTTCGTTAGTCATTCCTTGCCTTTTGCAAGCGTTTTTCGTTCTATAGTTATTCCCTTTTCCTGGTGTGAGTGTTCCGCCAGCGCTTTACGTTCTTTCCGCTGATAGATAGGTATTATATATATTATAGCCGATAGACCCTCATAGTCCTAGATTGTAATTGGATACTGACTATATTGTGATTATAATAAATATCTTTGTATCACCACCTTTTTTCCCCGTGTCTGCGTTTGGAGAGTCCTGCTCAATCCTCCAGCTCTGCTGGAGGATCACAACATTCACAGGGCACACCGGACGGCGTACCAGCAGGTAAAAGTTGAAGTAATTAAATAATATATATATATATTTTTTTTTTAGCATTTTTGAAGGTACGCCGCTACTTCGCGGATTTTCAGTTTTCGCGGGTGGTCTCGGTCCCCATTAACCGCGATAACCGGGGGTTCACTGTAATGCATTGTGGGTTGAATTTGAAAAAGGACAGATGAACATTGAATGAAAGCAGTAGATGATCTGTGTATGTGTCAGGTTTACCAATTTGACATATTGTGTTCCTAGGCTAAAAGAAGAGAGGCACTCAGCTCAGGTGGAGACAGAAAGGTTAACAAAGTTCATTTAGCAACTTCATCTCCCCTACGTTCCCCGATGTTTTTTTCACATTCCCTTTTATTGGGTCGGGGAATCAGATTACACTCAAAGGTGGTTCAGTCCGGTTTAACATTGGCGCGCCGTCGTGGGTCGCAGCAGACTTTGATGTCAACTTCTTCTATCAGGATTCAGCACGATGCTGTTTGCGTCATCCTCACTTCTGAAGAAGCACCTTCAAACGATAAGAAGATCGGCACATTTAAGTGCGCAGATTTAAAATCCTCGCGCAGAATCATCGCGAGGCCACCTCCTCTCCCAGTAATGCGAGGTACAGCATGATAAACAAAGCCCGGTGGGGTAGCTTCGTTGAGAGTACCATAGTCATTAGGTTGCTGCCATGTCTCAGTTAGACATAAAATGTCAAACTCACGGTCTGTCAGGAGGTCGTGAATGAACTGGCCCTTACTTGTAAGGGAGCGGATGTTCAGCAGGCCGACGTTGTCAGCAGTGCAGCTGCTAGCGGCCGCGATGCAATCCGATCTCGAGACGTGGGTCAGCACAGAGGGATCCGCACGGCGTCCAGTGTTCCTCCGTGGGCGACGGGCGTTGGACCAGAACGACCTGGTGGAGCTGGAGTTGTCGTATTGGTAGTTTCGGCGTGAGCCCCGGTTAGTGCATCTTCGCCGGGGCACGTAAAGGATTTCCGGGTGTTGGAGCAGAGCAGACAGCTGATCGACATAGCTGGGATGCAGTTGCCTTTCCTGCAAATGGCATAGGTTCAATTCAGCGTCCAGTGCCCCAATATTCAGCCACTGCAGGCTCCAAGCCTCATTGTGTCCATGCAACATCTGGAGGCTTTGGTCCCAAGCCAGTGGGGTGGGAAACCAGGTGGTGATGGGACACATTGTCTGCCCCCTCTGGTGGCCGGATGCAACAGCACAGCTTTGTGTGTGTGGATAAGTGTTTGGAGTGAAACTGTGAAGCCTTGTTATAACCACCTTTTGATCACATGACAAGCGGAAAGTCGCCAGTCTAGCTCGCTCGCTAGCTAGCTAGTGGCTAACACTAGCATAGCCACCAACATCTTCACTCGATGCTCCTTCTAGTCAAGCAGCGCAAACAGATGGACTTAAATTCACAACACCACACACCAAGACATCGAAATGAAGTCACTTTAGTCCACAGAAAGCGTGTCGATGCAACTGATAGTAATCACGGGTAAACAGTTTCTGAATACAGTGGCAGAGTTTCTTGTTGTATGCTTTGTACATTATTTGAGCAGTTTTAAATTCGACTATGTCAAAAAATTTAAGGGTGTTTGATTTGATAAATAAAGGATTAGTTGGTTCTCTATAACATGAATGGTTGATAATACGTATAGCTCTTTTTTTAAGTTTATAGATAAGCAGTGTATTTGTTTCATCAAGTGGTGCAGGACATGTACGAGGACTGTAAGACAGTGGTGAGGTGTGCTGTAGGTGTGACAGAGGAATTCAAGGTGGAGGTGGGACTTCATCAGGAATCAGCTCTGAGTCCCTTATTTTTATTATGGCATAATTCTTTATATAAATTCTCTACCACTGCTGTCTCTCACTGTGAGGCCATCGTGCTAACCAGTGGGGCCTCCGTGCTTGAGGCATTAGGGTGGACCATTTTGTATTTGTTCTATAGCCACCTGAGATGGCCAATTTTTCACTGACAAGTTCAGTTTATGTATTTTTTTTATCAGGAAACTGCAATTAATTATTTTCTTTTTTATCTATTTGTTGTGGACAAATTCGTAAATAAGTGATGACTCAAAAAACGCCTACTTATAATGAGGAATATGGCCACCCCTCCGCTCTCCCCATGTTCCTGTGAGAGTCACGAAAAGGCCCAATTACAAACTCTCAATTAAAAATCATTGTACTTTAATTGCTTATAACGTCCAATAACGGTGATCAATTGGCACCAAAATTCATGTGGACATCCCTACCTATGGCCATTTCAACATATCCAAAGGATTAACCTCTCCGTGGCTAATTTATGAGGAAATGTGGAAGTGAGCAGATGCACCTGCAGAGATACAGACTGGGAGGAAACACACACTAGGACACTGCTTCTTTGCTGATCACGGTTAGGACGTTCGGGGCAGAAAGCACCAGTCGGGATATTTACAGAGCCTGAAGTGGGAATGAGTCGATGTGCACATTTATTTGGATGAGGATTGGCCCCAGTTTTTTCATTAAAGGGACACTTTGATGGTCTTTACATTGGCACTTATATAATTGGTTCCCAGATAGCGGTAGATGTTAAATCAATGTTGAATTAGGGTTAAAGTTCATTTATGGTATTTTTTAGTTTTCATTGAGGACTGATTGTCAATCATTGTTGGTTAAACAACATTTGTCGGAATTGAATTTTGTGATTCAAAATTTACATTGAATATACTTTGTATGTTGGTTGAATTAGGAAATTTGAACGCTCAATGTTTAGTTTCAACGTAGATTCAATAGTGAAGCCGAACTATATTGCAAAATTGATTCACTCATATTTTGCTATCAGGGTTTGCATGTAAAAATTACATCAGTACTAAAATGCTTCTCCCTAAAAGACTCTGTCCTGCGTTTTTTTTTTTTACTTTCGATTTATGACAAATTGGCTCGCTCCCTTTTGGAGCTTGGCTTATTTTTTTTCTGGTCTCAGCTGTCTGTAAAATTCTGCCTTCTATTATTCAAGAAGTCACGCAGGAACAGTAATGCTGCAAGCTGGTGTCTCTTTATTTTCTAACTGGTATTCACGTCTACTCAGCATACACACCTGTTTGTCTGGCAACCCAACACTAACAAGGCAATACTGCCAAATAGTGTCTAATGATATAACTGCTATCATTACATCTCCCTTCCAAACTTTAAATCTATCTATAACTTTCGTTTTTTTATTCATTTATTTATTTTTTATTTTATTTTTTTAAATTACAATAATCCTGCTATGCAACAACTTCAGCAACAATAACACAAAACTAAACATTCTTATTAAGTCTTTCCGGTGGTTTCTAACATTTGTTGATCTTCGAAGAGGTTCAGTCATCTGAGAAGTTGCTTGTGGTTGAGTTCTGTGCTTCCATGTATCAACCTGTTTCTCAGCCTCTGCCTCATCAGAAGATTTCTCACAGTCCTCAAGAATCTTCAGCATACTCCTCCTGTTCCTCCTCACTTTTTGTCCATCCTTGTTTTCCACAATGTACGATTCAGGTCCGGCCTCAATGCTTTTCTGTCCCAACTATCAGGTCCTTTCATCCTGACACTGTCCTTAACAGAAAGAGGATCCAAATGTTTTGTAGCTCTGTCATATGCAATTTTCGGTTAGAGTTTGAGCTTTCTCATCTTTTCAATACAAATGTTGTTGTCATGCAGGCACGGTGGCCCGACTGGTAGGCACGATTGCCTCACAGTGAGAGACAGCATCGGTCAGCATCCTGTGTGGAGTTTGCATGTTCTCCCCGTGCCTGTGTGGGTTTCCTCCGGGTACTCCGGTTTCCTCCCACATTCCAAAAACATGCATGACAGGTTGATTGGGCACTCTAAATTGCCCCTAGTTATGAGTGTGAGCGTGAATGGTTGTTTGTCTCTGTGTGCCCTGCAGTTGGCTGGCAACCATTTCAAGGTGTGACAACTGCCCGAAGAGAGCTGGGATAGGCTCCAGCACCCCCCGCAACCCTAGTGAGGAGAAGCGGTAAAGAAAATGGATGTTAGTTGTTGTTGTCATGTTCTTGAAGTGTGGTGCGAACCTTACGACACATGAGTAGCTCAGCAGATGATGCTCCACACTCCTGCGGTGCAGCTCTGTAACTCAGCAAAGCAAGGTAAGGATCAGACTTTGCAGTCTCTTAGCAATTTGCACTCCCTTGTCAGCCTGGCCATTTGAATATAAAGGGCTTGAAGTAGCGTGCTTGAATCCATATTGCTTTGCAAACTGTTTAAATACTCCACAGTTACAGCGGACCGTTGTCACTCATAACACACTGTGGAATTTCATGTCTTGCAAAGAACCCATTCATGTACACAATAATGGACTGTGCAGTGGTGCTGGTGAGTTGGGCAATCTCAGGATAGTGTAATAGTCAATAACAATAAGAATGTCTTTGCCATGTAAATGAAATAAATCGGTGCCCACCTTCTGCCAGGGAGTTGTGGGAAGGTCTGCCAGCATTGTCTCTCTGACTTGTCCGTTTTGATGTTTTTGGTAGACTTGGCATTTTTTAATAATTTCTTCTATGTCTTTGTTAATGCCTGGCCAGTAGATGGCTTCTCGTGCTCTTTGCTTACATTTCTCCACTCCCAGGTGTCCTTCGTGAAGACGTTGAAGCATGTGTAGCAAAATGGAGCCCAACACCCTATTACAAGGGGTGTTGTGGTTATGGCCATTATGCTCCCGCCTATAAATAGCCCTGGGCGGCGTCCATCTGCCTCTTGCTTCCTCTTCCTCGTTCACGGAGGGGACGTGCGCTGACGTGGCGTGAGCAGGGTGTGGCGTCACCTGAAGGTATGCATGTTTCAATCCTCTCGGCCCATCTCTTCACGTGTGCTGCGTGGTAACCCATCTGCTACGTTGCTGCAGCGTGGTATGACCCAAAACAGGACTGTTCCCTTGTGTGGGTTTATAGTTAATTTCTACCAGCTATCGAGTGCAGCGCATGGTTGCAGGTTCTCCGTCCAGCCAACCATTTTGAACTGAGTGTCCATCTCTCCGGTAGGATGATTTAATATTTCAGTTAATTATATTTAAATCCTAATTGATTATATTTGCTTTACTCCAGTGTTGGCTTATCTCAGAAAGCCCCTAACCTCGGATGTTACACCTGTGTTGGTGCCACTTGCCGCTGTTCTGGGCCACACTGCTGTCTTGGCTCTCCCTTTTAAAGATTATTTTAACAGACTCTTGGACAGTGGATGCTGTTTTCCGGGTCGCCGCAAGGTGTAACGACTTGAGGGGCTGGACCCAGCCTATGCAATTAGCCAAATCGCCGCCCATGCTGACCCATACAAAGCCACTGGATTGTTTTATACATGTCATTCTGTTAGTTGTGTGTATTTTGTTGTTTTGCTTTGACTTATTGTGGTGTGGGTATGTTCTGTTTGTGGTATGAGGTCTGTCTCAATTGTGTGCTTTTATAGTGTTCCATTTTGGGTGTTTGATAGGCGCTGAGGGTCCCAGTGCAGCAGCGGTCCCCTGGTGGAGGTGCTTTTTATCACTTATATTGTTTTGTAGTTCACGAGTGCTGTGTAGGTTTGTATCCCCCACTTTTTGTTTACCGCTGTTGTGGTAAGCCCCCAGTCCTGTCGGTGTTTTGTTGGGGCAGGTCTCATGCCACTCCTTCTTAGTTAGTTTTTAATAATTTCACTGTTAATAAAAATATCATTTTGTCATCACTCCTGTCCGGTGGGTATTTGAACCACGTGCCTTTAATTTTATTTGTTGTTTCGTACTGCTGGGGTGCAAGTCCCCAGGTGGCATTGTCTGCTCTTTTTTGTTTAAAACATCACATTGCCACACATGTCATTGTGCATATTTTGTGGAATTACAATCCTGTCCTTCCTCAGCAGAATGCCGTCTGACAAGCACAACTCTGATCTCATTGGGAAAAACTGAGGGCAGATTCCTTTCGACCAGCCATTGTTCATACATTGTGACACTTTGTTCAATACTGGGTCCATTGCTGTCTCTTCAACACTTGTTGCAGCATAGCTTCAGTTGCAGGCAGTGCGGCTGTGACCATGTTGATGTGAGCCTCAGCCTCCTCCGCCGTGAGGAATTCCGTCACTGTGGTGGAGCACGCTATAACGCATCAGCAAGCACTATGTATTTTCCAGGCGTGTATATCAGCTCAAAATCATAGCGCTGCAATGTCATCATCATGCATTGAATTCTGGACAACATGTCGTTGAGATTCTTCTTCCTAATTTAAATGAGTGGCTTATGATCAGTCTCTGCTACTATCGTAGGCATTTGTTAAAGAAATTTAAGTTTGTCATATTATCAAATTTCAAACTATGCTTACAGGTAGAAGGAAGTTCAAGTGAACATGCTCCCTTTTGCGGTTAGAATTAGCAGAAGTGTCTGCGCTGGCAGAAGAACAGGAAACCGGTCAGCTCAACTTAGCAGAAGTGTGAACCAAAAGATGTCTTGTAAGCTGAAACTGTTAGAATAAGCAGGAAGAGTGTGGGCGAGTGTGATAAAGTCAATGTTCAAGTTTTCCATTCTGTATGAGTTGCATATTCAAATTGCTTATGCTATGATGCAAATTCTTTATGCTATGATGCTATTTTTATTAGCACCATGCGGGAGCAAGAAGCTCCAGCTTTTCCTCTGACTGCTCAGAGGAGGCTCCTCGCGAGATACCTGTGACAATCTTGGCTGGTTGATTCATTTGTTTTGATAGAAACATCCTTAACATTACTTGGTCCTTCGATTGCCGGATGAAAACGTGTGATCTGCGGTGGATGATTGACAACGACTGAAAAAGGCGCCATCGTGAAAGACCTCCCTTCCAGGAGGCCGGTCCTCGGACATCCTCCACCGAGAGAACACAAACTTCATCAAGTTTGTGTTCTCTCGGTGCAGGACACGAGCCGCGAGTGTCTCGACCAGCGGAGGTCAGTGGTTGTATACAACAGATAGTAAAAAATTTGAGTTTTCGGGTTTTTGAATAAGATAGTAGGGTTTCAGGGATTCCCTTTACCCGAAGAGATAGTACATTTTAGCTTAGTTATTTTCTGTTAGAGAATACAGACTTAACTAAAGAGACAGTATAGAAATAGCTTTTGTTATTTCTAGAAGATGAAAATAGTTTATCTATTTTCACGGACACAGAACTGATCAATCTGTGAGTGTGAATGTGTATCGTATGAATGTCCAACGTTTGAGAAATCTAAAACTGACTGAGGGTTGTGAGTAAAAACACCCAGGAATACCCGCTCCAACTTGGGAGTGGAAGCTTGGTATTCAACCCAAAGTCAGGCAATTTGAATTTTTCTCAACACTGAGGAACCATAACTAGACACCATAACAATTAAGACCGTCAGAAATGGCGGCAAAATTGACGAAGGAAATTAACTGTCCACTTTCCGAATTTGAAATAAAAGAAAAATGTCGACATTGGGCAAACAGGGGCTTCAAAACCACAACCGGAAGAGAAGTTGCACATAAAGCACTTCTTCAGCAGTTGCTTAGTGCGGTTCAACTGCCAGACAAAGTAGCGATTTGTAAATGCGAAGCTCACTGAACAGGAAATGACCCAATTACAATTGGAAACCGCCTCGCTGACAATGCAGCGAAGGCTGCAGCCCAAGGTGTCTCCATCGTCGACACCACATTGCTGATAGGGGAAATGGACACACACACAACAGGCCAACTTGAGATTTTGATTTCGCGTCAGAAATATGCACCACTACTTGAACGTACATATTGGGAAAAAAGAGGTGCAAACATAGCTGGGGAAGGGGTCAGCAAATTGGCAGATGGCAAACCCTGGCTGCCTAAATCATTGTTTGAATGGGCAGCAAGCTTGACACATGGTTTGTCTCATGTGTCAACAGGTGGAATGACATCACAGATAGAAAATTATTACCACACACATGGGCTTACACACTTTTCCAAAAATCTTTGTTTGAAAAACAACTCGCAAGGGTATTTAAGGCCCCGCAGAGGGGCATTCCCTTTACCCCCAGAACCTTTTCACGCAATACACATGGATTACATTGAATTGAACAAAGCATTGGGGATGCAATATTGCTTGGTTATAATTGATGTGTTTTCAAAATGGGTTGAGTTGTTTCCAACAGCACATGCTGGTGCTAAAACTGTTGTAAAAGCATTGTGTAATCGAATTATCCCAACATTTGGTATTCCAAGAGTGATTCGAAGTGACAATGGCACGAATTTTGTGAATGACGCTGTAACAAAAGTGGTACAATTACTGCAAATTGACTTAAAGCGTCACTGTGCATACCACCCAGTTTGCAGGAACTGTTAAAGCCAGACTTATTAAGACAATGAGAGAAACAAAAAGACAATGGCCCGACTGTATCTCAATCGTCGTCACAGCAATGAGGATAGTGCCCGCCGAAGGAAGGACACTATCCCCTTTCGAAATCCTATATGGCCGCCCATATAGACTTCCAGATCTTGACTCATCAGAACAAACAGCGACAGGCACATCGGTCCCAGTCCACATGAAAAACAAGTTTGACCAAAAAGAGATGCATAGACACAACGAATTGCCAGTGTGTTCTGACCCACAGACAGACCACGTCCGTGTGGGAGATCAAGTCTTCCTCAAGGTGCTGAAAAGACCTAGTTGGGACAGTGAGCGCTGGGACGGCCCTCATCAGGTGATTGCAGTGACCCCGACGGCAGCAAAAGTCGAGGGCCGTGGCAGCTGGATCCGCCAGTCGCAGTGCAAGCTTCTCCAGTTCCCTGCTGACAGGCCTAGCGACGTTGGTCCCTCTGAATAGGATCTCCACCACGTACACTCCAGTGTACCGACGAAAGACCACATTTGGAAAGAGGGTTTTCCGTGGCAAACACACCCCTCTCGGATAGATGGAGTGAGCCGCCGAACGGCGACTGGGCACAACCCTGTCGACCAGATGCATCATTTACTTCCTTGCAGGGCTGTGCCTGGTGGAAATCAGCGCACGACCTCGAGACCAGGACGACATCGACGCAGACAAGTTGCACAGCAGCAGACTGCTGTCTACACTCGTATCAAAAAACCTACAGCTTCTGACAAAAGACTCAGGGACACTGATTAATGTAACCTTTCTGTCATGACCCGTGTCGGTCATGGCAGGGTTTTGTTATTGTTTTCGTCACCTTCCTGCCATGTGCTCTTTGTTTATTTTGTCAGCTGTGTAGGGCGTTTCCCCTCAGCACTCATTCCCACCAGCCACACACCTGTTCCCCGTTAGCTGCACACACCTGACTCCCATCTGCTCCCCTAATCAATGGACTATTTAACCACCCCTTGCCGACAGCTCAGCGTCGGAACATTACTCCATTCGGACTGTCACGACCGCTCCCTGATCCCGCTCACGCTCATGTTCTCGCTCTCGCTCTAGTTCATGCCCTGATCCCTAGTATTTGTTCCTGTCCTCGTTCCTTGTCGTTTTTGTTCTGTTTAGTCACGTTTAGTTTGTCTTTGTTATTTTGCACCCTGCCACGTTTGTTTGTTCACGCCACGTTGTTTGTCCTCGTTTGATTACTTTAATAAATTCCCTTTAGTTTACCCTTTGCCCTGCTTCCTCGCATTCTGGGTCCACCTCCTCCTCGCCGACCGATCGAACCTGACACTCTCTTTCACAAGAATATGCCATTACCATTCCTCTGAATCAATTGCAGGCCCGCTGAACCCGGTGTGAACTGATATGTGAACCCTTTTTGATGACTTCACAGAAAAGCGTTGCAGTTGTGAATGTTTGATGTTCCGGGTTTATTTTGTACATACATGTATTGGACCAAAGACAGGTTTAGCTTTGCTTTATTATCTTTTAATTGTTATTATTTTTGGGCTTTTCGCTTGGGGCATGGGTTTCTACCCTTTTTCTCCAGAGTTTTGGAGTTTTTGGGTAGTTTTTTTTTTTGGAAGCTCCAGCTTTTCCTCTGACTGCTCAGAGGAGGCTCGTCGCGAGATACCTGTGACAATCTTGGCTGGTTGATTTATTTGTTCAAGCTTGTTTTGATAGAAACATCCTTAACAGCTTCCATAAACATATCTGTGAAATTTGCCACAACTACACACTAAACCCAGTGACTCCTCTCTCACATTGATTTGGATGCATCTGCAACTCCAAACAGACAGTTCTCTCTTTTTAGTTTAAGTCCATTCAACAACAACTAAGTCATCAATGTACACACGTGTTCCTTCCAGACCTTCTATGATCGACTCCATAGCTCTCTGAAAGATCTCAGGCGCAGACTTTATGCCAAATGGTAATCTCAAAAAACAGAAACGCCCAAATGGGGCTTTTACTACAGGATTAGCATCTTCCTTGAGCCGTATTTTGTAAGTGTAAGGTAACGTACCATGTTCTTTGAAGACAGAAAAGTATTTGTGCATTATCCTTGCTGTTGATTTGCAAAATTATTTTCACCAATCCAAGCTCTTCGGATGCCTTGTCTCCTAGGATTGACTTCCAGTCCACTTGGCACAATTGTGAACATTAATTTGTGTTGTTTTACCTTTGCTGTCACTTTTAGCCTACATCATCCCTTTGTTTTTATTGGTTGATTGTTGTATGTTTTCAATATCACTGCCTTTTCTGTGACTTTTCGGTTTCTCTTCAAGTGATTTCAAATCTTTTTCATTTATTATGTATGCGTTTGCTTCTGTGTCAATTTTAAAAGTAACTAAAATAAGATGTCCTTTATTAGTCCCACAATGGGGAAATTTGCAGTGTTACAGCAGCAAATATATAGATCACACAGAGGCGGCGGCGTAGTGTAGCCGTTAATGTATAACATTAGCAGCAGACATTCATAAAAAGCAAACCTCTGCGAATATACACACTACAAACGTATACACACAAATCCCCATGTAGATACACACTTACATCCCACAACATATACAAGTGTAAGGAAACACTCCTAATGTATGCCCATGGTACAGAGGGGAAATGAATAAAAAAACTCAAAACCCCATTCGGGGAAAGGTAAGAAACCTTGAGAAGGGACCACAGATGGGGGAATCCCCCTTCCAGGATGACCACGCTGCAATGGATGCCAAGTGGGCAACATTTGACACGTAAAATGATGCTGTACAACAGGCCTGGCCAACCCGCGGCTCCCGAGCCTCATGCGGCTCTTTGGCTAGTTTCATGCGGCCCTTCAGGAGAGCTTTCACATGACATGCGTCAAAAATGCTTGGCTGACGCTGCCATTCATTCCCCCAATGGCTCGACTCTAGCAGCGTGCCATCTAGCGGCTAGATGGCACGCTGGCGAGGTAAGCCTGTTGGAGTGACGTCAAACGCACGACGAGAGAATCTCTGGCCCGACTTCATTTACCTTGTAAACAATTGTCGAATGGGTTGGCTATCAAAATGGCAGCTAAACGACAATATGAAGAAGAACACACAATGTTTTTGACAGAGTGGGAGACTATATTTTTTTGTTGAACGTAATGGCAAGCCGGTCTGTCTTATATGCCACGCAGCTTTGGCGCATTTCAAAGCTTCCACTTTACAGCGTCACTTCATCTCACTCCATCCCAACGTCGAGCAGGAATTTCCAAAAGGGACTGAAACTTCGCAAGCACAAGTTGGTCGCTTTGAAAAATCAGGCAGAAAAGCAGATGCAATTCTTCAAAAAGTTCACGAAACACTCGGAGACGGTAACGCTTGCGTCGTACCAACTGGCTTGGAACATCGCACGGGCTAAAAAGCCATACAACGAAGGGGACTTCATTAAAAAATCTCCTGAAAACGACAAACTACAACGGAGCTTATCAGACATCCAACGGTCCCGCCACAGTGTTGAACGCAGAATATCCAATATTAATACGGCCGTTGAATCACAGTTGCACTCTGACATTAAAGCATGTGAGTATTTTAGTGTGGCATTAGATGAGAGTTGTGACATACAAGACAAGCCCCAGTTGGCAATATTTGCACGGTCTGTGTCAAATGAATGAATGATCAAAGAATAACTCCTTGATATTGTTCCATTAAAAGAGAGAACCCGTGGCATAGATGTGAAAGCAACAATGATGGCTGCATTTGCAAAAGCAAACATGCCCATATCTAAACTAACTGCAATAGCCATGGATGGAGCGCCAGCCATGATCAGATCCGGGCTTGTGGACCTGTGCAAAGCTGATCAAACATTTCCTGACTTTTGGAATTTCCACTGCATCATCCACAAGGAGCAACTCGTGTCTAAATCATTGAATTTCGAAAATGTCATGAAGTTGGTGATTGAAATCGTCAACTACATCCGCACACATGCACTTAACCACAGACAATTCAGGAATCTCATCACTGAGCTGGACCAAGGGCTTCCAGGTGACCTGCCGCTGCACTGCACTGTGAGGTGGCTGTCAAAAAGCAAGGTACTCTTTCGCTTTTTTGAGCTTTTGGATGCAGTGAAATTGTTCATGGAAGTGAAGGCCAACGACTAACCCGAGCTCTCGGACCTTGAGTGAATTATGGATCTGGCATTTTTAGTCGACATGCTGTGGCACTTGGAGAGACTGAACCTGGGACTCCAGGGTAAGTTAAAAATGCTGACTGACCTGGTGCTAAGTGTGTGTTTGCGTTTGTCAACAAATTAAAGCTGTTCAAGGCGCATATTCAAAAGGGAGATTGAACACATTTTAATACTCTGCAAAAAGCCAGTATGGAAGTCACCAGCGCTACCCTGAAAAAGAAAAGAGAGAGATATGCAATACTGATTGCAAACTTGCACAAAAGCTTTGGGACCCGGTTCTGTGATCTTACAACTGAAAAGACCACAGATTATGTTCCCATTTAACGCGGAGAAAGACTGTTTTAAAGCCCCGCTCGTCACAGATGAGGCTGCGCTGAGTTGGAGATGATCAATCTTTGTGAGGAGGATCAACTGAAAGCTGTTTTAAGAGAAGGGACCATTGAGTTCCGGAAAAATGTGCCAATAGAAAAATACCCCAACTTAAAACGGGCTGCGTTTAAGATACTGTCAATGTTTGGGTCAACGTATGTCTGCGAGTCTGTTTTTTCTACCCTGAAATCAAAGAATCTATCTGTTCTGACTAAGTAAGTAAGTTTCGTATGGCTACACCTCTATTCATAAAGGTGTGGGTCCGGGAGCGAAACAGAGTTTCGGTTCGGACGCCGGGTTTTTTGGATCATTCTTGGTTTCCCCGTATGGGTACTCTGCCACCGCACGACGACAACGTGATGATCCGGCGCGGCGGCCCTGAACTGTTGCCAGCCAGTCACAGGGTAGACATAGACGCCGTCACTGAGTGGGAACCGAACCCACGCTGCCCGCACACAACTCGGGCGAGTGTACCACTACACCATCAGTGACTCCCAGATCTGTTCTGACTGACACTCATTTGAAAGAATTGCTACGAGTGGCAACACCGGAATACAAGCCAGATTTGAAGAGGATTGTTCAATATAAGGAACGCCAGAAGTGGATTTCTGATTTTGATGTTTATGATGTGGCTCTTTGCAGTAACACAGAAAAAAAAGTGGCTCTTAGGCCACTCCTGCTAAACAATGTTAGCTGAGATAATGTGTGAGTCAATTAAATGAAGTGCTGCAGGAAGATGACTTCAGTGGAGCGGGTCCTCGTCCAGGGCCGTCATCTCCATGGCAGCACCTCCGAGGATGAGCCTTCGATCTTGTACCGGTCAGTTGGTGTAAAATCAGAACAGCCACTTAGAAGTGAATCACCATCACCTAATTCCCAAGCCGGGGAACTGGGAACAGAAGAAGTAAACAGGCCAACAAGTAGTTCAACAAAGTGCTGAAATATAAGTATATCAGATGAGGCGCTACATGAAGACGACTTCGGCAGAGCAGGTCTCTCCCCGGTTGGTCAGTGCCGTAATCTTCATAGCAGGTCACCATCACCTAACTCCCAAGCGGGGGAAGAGGAGGCAGAAAAGAGAAGAAGAGGCAGTTAACAGGCCAACAAATAATTTTATTAGATGCTAAAGTATATAAATAAATTGATCAAATGACGCGCTGCAGGAAGACGACATCAGTGGAACAGGTACCTGCCCAGTTGGTCAATGCCTTAAACTTCCTAGTGGGTCACCGCCACCTAATCCCCCAGCCGGCAGAGAGGGGGTAGCAAAGAGAAAAGAAGCGGCAGTAAATAGGCCAACATATAGTTCAACTAAATGCACAAGTGTATAAATGCGTCTTTAATAGTGTTTTGAACATTTCTACTGAGGCGACGCCTCTAATATCTGTGGGTAGTGCATTCCAAAGCATTGGTGCCCAAATAGAGAACGCTCTAGAACCTGCGGACTTCGTTTTGGCTCGCGGGATCACTAAAAGACCAGCATTTTGTGGGCGAAGGTTTTGGGATGGAACATATGGTACCACGAGGTCAACGAGATAGGAAGGTGCGAGGCCGTGCAATATTTTATAGGCAAGTTGCAAAACTTTAAAATCACATCTCAAGTGGACCGGAAGCCAATGTAACTTGGCTAGTATCGGGGTAATCTGATCGAAATTTCTCGTCCTAGTCAGGAGTCTAGCTGATGAATTTTGAACTAACTGCAGACTTTTAAGACTAGATATGGGGATACCCAAGAGCAAAACATTACAATAATAGAGGCGAGACATAACAAACGCATGGATTAAGATTTCTGCGTCACGAGTTGATAGAATTGGACGAATTTGAAGTAGCTGAAAAAACGCTGTTCTAGTAATATTTTTAATGTGCATTTGAAACGACATAGTTGCGTCAAATATAACACAGAGATATTTTGTTGAATCCCTTTGCGCAATATTACATTAAATCAAAACTCAGAGTGGTGTCTTTGAAAAGTTGCAGATGACGTGCTGGTCCAATGATCAGCATCTCTGTTTTATCTGAGTTAAGACGCAAAAAATTGAAAGACATCCATTGTTTAATTTCGGCAAGGCATGCCTCGAATTTATAGCAACTACGCGGATTTGTTATATCCAGCGGCATATATAATTGCGTATCATCAGCATAACAATAAAAACTAATGTTATATTTACATATATCACCAAGCAGGCGATGAGCGAGTAGGATGCTGTCACCTGTAGCTCCTGCAGGTTTTTAAACTGAAACTTCATTCTGTCAAAACCTATGGTGAGATAAATCGAGAAAGTGACGGAATAACCGACCATCGCCACTCTGTAAAAAAGAAACTGGGGGAAATGCCTAAGAAGACAAATATGAAGTCGGACCTCACCGTCGAAGCGGGTCGGACCGACACCACGGTCTCACCTACAGAGGCTGTCCTAGTAGGGGCCGCCCGGAAAGCGGATAATAATAAGATACTGGTGGCAATAGCGTCGCTGCGCTCAGAGCAAACGCTTGTCAAGTCTGAGATTTGCCAGAAAATTGAGAGCGAGATATCGGAGGTCACGATTACCTTAAGAAAAGAGATAGCAGCCCTGAAAGCCGAAAACGACACGGCGATCGCCACATTAAAAACACAGATGGACTTTCAAAATCAAACGGTGAAAGAGCTATCAAATTGGGCTAGCGGCGCTTCGGACACGATCCAGCAGTTGGAAGACAAAGTGAGTAAACTTTCTGGGCAAGTCGAAGGTCTCTCAGAAAAGTGTCTGGACCTAGAAGGCCGATCAAAACGACAGAACTTGAGAGTGGTCGGAATCGGGGAAGGCAGTGAAGATGGCCAAAAAACAAGAGACTTTGTCGCTCAAATGTTAAGAGCCCCCTCCATGAGCTGTCACCTTATCGTGGTGGAGGGGTTTGCGTGTCCCAATGATCCAAGGAGCTAAGTTTTCGGGGGCTTTTTTGCCCCTGGTAGGGTCACCCATGGCAAACGGGTCCTAGGTGAAGGTCCAGACAAAGCATGGCTCACAAGAACCCCAATGATGACCACAATATATGGACCACGATTTTCCTTGCCCGGACGCGGATCACCGGGGCCCCCCTCTGGAGCCAGGCCTGCACCCATGGGGCTCGGCCGGGCTCAGCCCGAAGAGGCAACGTGGGTCCCCCTTCACATGGGCTCCACCTATGGGAGGGGCCAAAGGGGTTCGGTGCAATGTGAGTCAGGCAGCGGCAAGAGGCAGGGACCTAGGCGCTCTGATCCCCGGCTACAGAAACTAGCTCTTGGGACATGGAACGTCACCTCTCTGGCGGGGAAGGAGCCTGAGCTGGTGTGCGAGGCAGAGAAATTCCGACTAGATATAGTCGGGCTCACCTCCACACACAGCTTAGGCTCTGGTACCAGTCCTCTTGAGAGGGGTTGGACACTCTTCCACTCTGGAGTTGCCAAAGTGAGAGACGCCGAGCAGGTGTGGGCATACTTATTGCCCCCCGGCTTGGCGCCTGTACACTGGGGTTCACCCCGGTAAACGAGAGGGTAGCCATCTCCGCCTCAAGGTGGGGGGGACGGTTGCTGACTGTTGTTTGTGCTTATGCACCAAACAGCAGTTCAGAGTACCCACCCTTTTTGGAGTCTTTGGAGGGTGTGCTGGAAAGCGTTCCCCCTGGAGACTCCCTCGTTCTGCTGGGGGACTTCAATGCTCACGTGGGTAATGACAGTGAGACCTGGAAGGGCGTGATTGGGAGGAATGGCCCCCCCAATCTGAACCCGAGCGGTGTTCTGTTACTAGACTTCTGTGCTCGTCATGGATTGTCGACAACGATATATGTGCACTTGGCACCAGGACACCCTAGGCCGCAGTTCGATGATCGACTTTGTAGTCGTGTCATCGGATTTGCGGCCGCATGTTTTGGACACTCGGGTGAAGAGAGGGGTGGAGCTGTCAACTGATCACCACCTGGTGGTGAGTTGGCTCCAATGGTGGGGGAAGATGCCGGTCCGACCTGGCAGACCCAAACGTATTGTGAGGGTCTGCTGGGAACGCTTGGCAGAATCCCCTGTCAGAAAGAGTTTCAACTCCCACCTCCGGCAGAACTTTGCCCACGTACCGGGGAGGCGGGGGACATTGAGTCTGAGTGGACCATGTTTCGTGCCTCCATTGTTGAGGCAGCCGATCGAAGCTGTGGAAGCAAGGTGGTCGGTGCCCGTCGTGGCGGCAACGCCCGAACCCGCTGATGGACACCGGTGGTAAGGGATGCTGTCAGGCTGAAGAAAGAGTCCTATCGGGCCTTTCTGGCCTGTGGGACTCTGGAGGAAGCTGACAGGTACCGACTGGCCAAGCAGAATATGGCTTCGGTGGTTGCCGAAGTAAAAACTCGGGCGTGGGAAGAGTTCGGTGAGGCCATGGAAAACGACTTCCATACGGCTTCGAAGAAATTCTGGTCCACCATCCATCGTCTCAGGAGAGGGAAGCAGTGCACCATTAACACTATTTATAGTGGAGATGGGGTGCTGCTGACCTCGACTCGGGATTTTGTGAGTCGGTGGGGAGAATACTTCGAAGACCTCCTCAATTCTACCGACACGCCTTCCATTGAGGAAGCAGAGCCTGAAGACTCTGTGGTGGACTCACCCGTTCAGGGGCTGAAGTAACCGAGGTGGTTAACAAGCTCCTCGGTGGAGAGGCCCTGGGGGTGGATGAGATCCGCCCGGAATTCCTTAGGGCTCTGGATGTTGTGGGGCTGTCATGGTTGACACGCCTCTACAACATTGCGTGGACATCGGGGACAGTGCCTCTGGATTGGCAGACCGGGATGGTGGTCCCCCTTTTTAAGAAGGGTTAACGGAGGGTGTGTTCCAATTATAGAGGAATCACACTCCTGAGCCTCCCTGTTAAGGTCTACTCAGGGGTACTGGAGAGGAGGGTCCGTCGGGAGGTTGAATCTCAGATCCAAGAGGAGCAGTGCGGTTTTCGTCCTGGCCGTGGAACAGTGGACCAGCTCTACACTCTCTACGGGTCCTTGAGGGTGCATGGGAGTTCGCTCACCCAGTCTACATGTGTTTTGTGGACTTGGAGAGGACGTTCGTGTCCCACGGGGAGTTCTGTGGAGCGTGTTCCGGGAGTACGGGGTACCGAGCCCCTTGATACGGGCTGGTGGGTCCCTGTACCACTCATGTCAGACTTTGGTCCGCATTGCTGGCAGTAAGTCGGATTCGTTTCCAATGAGGGTTAGACTCCGCCAAGGCTGCCCTTTGTCACCGATTCTGTTCATAACTTTTATGGACAGAATTTCTAGGCGCAGTCGAGGCGATGAGGGGATCCGGTTTGGTGACCTCAGTATTTCATCTCTGCTTTTCACAGATGATGTGGTATTGTTGGCTTCCTCAGGCCGTGATCTCCAACTCTCACTGGAGCGGTTCGCAGCAGAGTGTGAAGCGGTTGGGATGAAGATCAGCACCTCCAAATCTGAGAACATGGTTCACAGTTGGAAAAGGGTGGAGTGCCCTCTCCAGGTCGGGGTGGAGATCCTGCCCCAAGTGGAGGAGTTTAAGTATCTTGGGGTCTTGTTTACGAGTGAGGGGAGGATGGAGCGAGAGATCGACAGGCGGATCGGTGCAGCCTCCCCTGTGATGCGGACGCTGTATCGGTCTGTCGTGGTGAAGAGGGAGCTGAGCCAAAAGGCGAAGTTCTCGATTTACTGGTCGATCTACGTTCCTACCCTCACCTATGGTCACGAGCTGTAGGTCGCGACCGAAAGAACAAGATCTCGGATACAAGCGGCCGAAATGAGTTTCCTCCGCAGGGTGTCTGGGCTCTCCCTTAGAGATGGGGTGAGAAGCTCAGCCATCTGGGAGGGACTCAGTGTCGAGCTGCTGCTTGTCCACGTAGAGAGGAGCCAGATGAGGTGGCTCGGGCATCTGTTTAGGATGCCTCCCTGGTGAGGTGTTCCGGGCATGTCCCACCGGCAGGAGGCCCAGAGGGCGACCCAGGACACGCTGGCCTGGGAACGCCTGGGCATCCCTCTGGCAGAGCTGGAAGATGTGGCTGGGGAGCGAGGAGCAGAAGCTGCTGCCTCCACGACCCGACCCCGGATAAGCGGCGGATAATGGATGGATGGATGGATGTTAAGAGAGGTATTGTACCTCGACTGTACACCGGGGATAGACCGAGCTCACAGAGCGCTTCGGAGACGTCCGGGGGACAAGGAGCCCCCCCGACACCTCATTGCGAGGATACATCTCTGTCATGTTTACAATGACATAATGTGGAAAGCGATGTCCATCAAAGACCTATCGTACCGAGGCCAGCGCTCCAGATTTTCAGAGATCTCCCACAAGAGGTGGTACGAAGACGGGCGCTTTAACCCCAGTCAGGAAGATCCTACGCGACAAACCCGGCGTCAGATTTGAATTACTCTCCCCAGCAAAACTACGCGTGTCCCACAGCGGAAGAAGGAGGAAGCCCGACAATATGCCGAACCCCACTTCGGGACCGCGGATTAACGCTGAGAAACGACTCCAAATAAATCTAGAGCATTTAATGCTGTGGACTGCTTTCACATTCTCTCGGAAAAGAAGGCAAGGTGGGACTCTGACAAGTGGATCCTACGGGTGAGTATAGAATGCGTTTGGTTCTTTTTTCCCCAGAGGTCACATGTCCATGTCAGCTGTAGCTGCATAAGTATTGTTACATGGGCTCTTTCGTATTGAAGTATGGCCCATTTTGTTTAAAATTCCAAAGTTATGCATACGGAAGGGGCAGCCAACTGAGTAATGGGGCGTGGTATGAAGGACCCCAAGGAAAACGCTTTCGTTCATGTTTAGTCTGTATTCTTCCATGGCTGTTAGTTGATACAGTGAAACCCCGGTTATCGCGGTTAATGGGGACCGAGACCACCCGCGAAAACTGAAAATCCACGAAGTAGCGGCGCCCCTTCAAAAATGCTTAAAAAAACCTATACAGGTATACAGTATACCCCCCTGTATACAGTACACCATATAGAATACGGGTGGAGAGAGAGAGAGAGTGAAATTCATGTTATAACAAAAAAAATCAAATTATTATTAAAACTTATTATTTTTTTATTCCCCAGCCATTATTTTTGTATTTATTCAATTACTTCTTTTTGTATTTATTTAATTACTTTGACTTTTACCTGCTGGTACGCCGTCCGGCGTGCCCTGTAAAATGAAAGGTGGCATTCTTCATTTATTTATTTATTCATTCATAACTGACAGCCTCGCGCTCCGCTCGTGCCCGGGCGGAAGAGGTGCTCCTCTTCAGCTTAATTGTCATGCACGCCGGACCTGCTCCCCCGAAGCGTGTCTCCGTTCGGTTGAACTCGGTTTCATTTCGCCCCGCTCGTGCCCCGGGCGGAAGGTGCTCCTCTTCGACTTAACTGCCACGCACGCCGGCCGGGCTCCTCCGGAGCTCTCGTACAGTCCCGAATGGAGCGAAATGTCGCCCCGCTCGTGCCCGGGCGGAAGGTGCTCCTATTCCGCTTAACTGTGACGCACGCCCGCCCTCCTCCCCCGGAGCTTCCATTCGGCTGCATTTAGGGGCCACTTGGCACTGCTCGTGCCCGGGGAAGGTGCTCCTATTCGGCTTAACTGTGACGCACGCCCGCCCTCCTCCCCCGGAGCTTCCATTCGGCTGCATTTAGGGGCCACTTGGCACTGCTCGTGCCCGGGGAAGGGGCTCCTATTTGGCTTAACTGTGACGCACGCCCGCCCTCCTCCCCCGGAGCTTCCATTCGGTTAAACGTAGGAGCAGCTTGGAACCGCCCGTGCCCGGGGAAGGTGCTCCTATTCGGCTGTGACGCGAGCATGCCCTCCTCCTCCGGAGCTTCCATTCGTTTAAACTTAGGGGACGCTTGGCACCGCCCGTGCCCAGGGAAGGTGCCCCTCTAGGCTTAACTGCCACGCACGCCGGCCGGAGCTCTGGTACGGTCCGAACCGCGCGAAACGTCGCCCCCGATCGTGCCCGGGGGAACGTGCTCTTCTTCGTCCACTCTCCTCTTCGCCCACGCTCTTCTTCGTCCACTCTCCTCTTCGCCCACGCTCTTCTTCGGCGCACGCCGGCCGTCTAACCGCTCCAGCGCCCCGTCGTGCCGCTCGGCGAAACTACAATGCCCCCGCGGAGCGGAGCGAATGGAGAACCCCGATCGTGCCCGGGCAAAAAAGTTTTTAATTTTTGAATATTTTTTAGACCCGCAAAGCACTGAACCCGCGAAAGGTGAACCGCGAAGTAGCGGGGTTTCACTGTATATGCGATAAATGTGTCAAATATGGTCATATTTATGTCACTTCAAGCGGGGATTTTGCAATCTGTGCGATAAAGGTATAAAATGGGAGGAACTTGCTCATTTCTAGAGGTTATTATTTATTTTTATTTTTTTTGGGACTGGATTATCTTTTCTTTTCGTTATTTTGTATTTTTTATTATTATTATTTTTATTTATTTATTTATTTATTTATTTTTTTTTTATGTTGAACAAGGGTCCTTCCCTTACGCTTAGGGATTATTACCAAAAGAAGAAGAAGGAAAGAAGGGGGGGGGGAGGAAGAAAGAATGGTTTTGAGATTAATATACAACTGTGGAGCTACACTTGGAAGAGAGGGTGATTATAATCAAGAATTGGTCGACTGGCGGGTGGCCGGGATTTTGGACTTCTAGGGAGGAGGGAGCTTCCCACTCTCAGGAGTTCGAATACGGAAGGGTCCAAGGGACGATGTATTTTATGTTTTTTTTTCAGTTATTATGGTTATTTCTTTTGGGGTGGGGAGAGAGAAATTGGGGAAAAGGGTAATGCTACTCAGAGTACATCATATAATTACAGAGGACACTACAACAAGATACGGGTTTGGATCAGAACGGTCGATATGGCTCAGATATTTGATGAGTTGAAGGGACGCTCGGGAGCGTGGGGAAGTTTAACTTTTTGTTCACGGAATGTAAATGGAATTAATGAACCAGTGAAACGTGGAAAGGTGCTGTCTCATATGAGAGAACTAAAGGCAGATGTGATCTTCTTGCAAGAGACACATTTAAAAAATGAAGTGCATTGTAAAATCAGAGCTAAATGGATAAGTCAGGTATAATCATTCCAGGTTTTCTGTCAAAGCTCGAGGAGTAGCCATAATAATTCGTAAAAATACTCCATTTTTACACAAGTCAACGGTTTCAGATAAGGAGGGGAGATATGTATTCGTCACGGGGGAGATAGACTCCACACCAATTACATTGTTGAATGTATATGGCCCAAACTGGGATAACCCAGAATTTTTCAGGAAAACTTTTAGCGAGATCCCTGATATCTCTACTACAAATTTGATTATCGGGGTGATTACAACGTGGCCCTAGATGCTTACTTGGACAGATCATCAACTCAACGAAGGATGCCATCAAATGCCTCTAATTTTTTAAATACATCTATGAAAAATACAAATCTAGTGGAGGTATGGAGAATTTTAAATCCAACGGGCCGGGAGTACTCATACCACTCTTGAGTTCACAATATATATACCAGAATAGATTATTTTTTGTTAGATGGTAGACTTCTGCCTGGTGTGGATAAAGTTAAGTATCACAACATGATCATGTCTGACCACTGTCCTGTTTCGATTTCACTGAGGCTGTTGGAAGTGAAAAACACATATAGATCTTGGAGGTTTGCCCCTCAGCTTCTAACAAGGAAACAATTTTGTGAGTACTTGGAGGACCAGATGAAATTGTTCTTTGTGACAAATGATAAAGACGATGTTTCGCCTATTTTATTATGGGAGACATTTAAAGCATATATAAGAGGTTGTGTTATTTCTTTTCAAGCCTCGCAGAAGAAACTTAGAATGTGTGCAGCTAGAGGAACAAATCCAACAACTAGAAAAAGAAAATAGCACTCAACCCGCTGTGGAAAAACATAATAAAATTGCAGCCCTCAAATATCAGCTTAATCGGATACTCTTGGAAAAAAATTCTAAAGCCTTCACATTTACTAAACAGACCTATTTCGAATTTGGGGACAAACCGCATAAGCTCTTGGCAAGGCAACTGCGGAAAAGACAAGCGGATAGGGCCATTTATAAAATAAAATCACAGTCCGGCTCGACCGCAACTTCACACAAGGATATTAATTAGGCATTTTGTAAATTTTATAAAAAATTATACACGTCCCAAGCTAATGCGCCTGAGAATATGAAACAGTTTCTAAGTAGCTGTAAATTACCAACATTGTCAGAAAGGGACCGGAATTCACTAGAATTGGAAATTACAGAAGAAGAAATAAGAGAATATATTAAGTCTTTAAGAAATGGTAAAAGCACTGGGTCAGATGGAATATGCAATGAGTTAAACAAAAAGTTTAGTAATATACTAGCACCATATTTGCAGAGGATGTATATGAAGGCCTCAGAGGTTGGTACATTACCACCAACATTAAATGAAGCCATTATAATGCTTATTCAAAAGAAAGGGAATGATCTAGAGCAGGTAGGATCATATAGGCCAGTGTCATTACTTAATACCGATCAGAAAATCTTGACTAAAACCCTAGTTCGCAGGCTCAGGCCTCACATGGAAAAACTGATACACCCGGATTAGACAGGGTTTATCCCAAATAGACATTCCTCCCATAACGTCAGACGTCTTTTAAATATTATGCATTCCCCCAGACGACCTAAGGAAGACTTATTTATCCTGAGTTTAGCTGCAGAAAAATCGTTTGACTGCGTGGAATGGCCCTATCTATATGCAGTGCTGGAAAAATTGGAATTTGGAGTCAGATTTATTTAATGGATTAAGTTACTGTATAAATATCCAATATCCAATATACGAATCAGACAATTTCAGATACGTTTAATTTGTACAGGGGTACCAGACAGGGGTGTGCTCTCAGCCCCTTGCTGTTTGCACTGGAGTTAGAACCACTGGCGGAAACGATTAGAGCGAACAGTGAGATTCAGGGTTATGACACGGAATACACATCAAGCAAAATATCCCTTTATGCGGATGATATATTGATGTACTTAACGAGGCCACAGGCCTCTGTGCCCGCCCTATTAGAGACAATGCAATTATTCAGCTCTTTCTCTGGATATCGGATAAATTGTGATAGAAGTGAGTTAATGCCTGTGCGTTGCAGTGACCCAGAAGTACTTGAACGGGTTCCCTTCAAACTGGTCTGGGAGAAATTCGCATATTTAGGGTTGGAGATTACAAAAAAGTTTAACTCTTTATTTGAATCCAACTTTATGGCTATATTGGACTGGTTCAGACACAAACTTGAGCTCTGGAAAACACTTCCAATTTCTTTGATAGGTAGAGTAAATGCAGTTAAGATGGTCTTTCTTCCGCAGTTACTTTACCTCTTTCAGAATCTACCCATTTATCTTACTAAAACATTTAAAAAAAAATTTGATTCCATAACTCTTCCATTCATTTGGAATTACAAATCCCATCGGATCAGAAAAGAGCATTTGTGCAAGGGTAAAAAGAGGGGTGGACTGGCCCTCCCAGATATTAGGTGCTATTACTGGGCGGGAAATATTCATTCTATTTCCTTTTGGTTGGATGAGACAATTGTGCTGTCTAATTGGTTGGACATGGAAAAGGAGGACTGTCTTCCCTACTCGATCGGGGCTATTCTTATGTCTCCCATTCGTCTGAAGAAAGCGTATTACAATTGTAACACAATTATACACAGTTCCATACAGATCTGGAAACAAATAGCAAAACAATTTAAGCTCAGACCTCTGTCCTTTACATTGCCATGAGCGGCAAACCCGTCATTTATTCCGTCAGTTCTTGATGGTACCTTCAGTCAATGGAAAGAATTTGGACTGTATTGTGTTGGCGATCTGTACATTAAGGGATCATTTGCATCGCTCCAACAGCTTCAGGAGAAATATGGATTGTCAAAAATTGACTTCTTTAGATACCTCCAGATTAGGCACTTTGTTAGAACTCATCTCGACAGTTTTGAAAATGCAACACCTGATAAGCTTGATCAGTGCCTCAGAGACTGTACAAAAGAAAGGGGTGCAATTTCATTTATATACAATCAATTACAAGGACTAAAACAAATTAACATGGACTACACCAAACAGGGAGAAAGAGTTGGGAATAGGAATTTCTCAGGACATCTGGAAGAGGTGTTTGAGATATGCTAGCAACTGCTCCCTCAATGCGAGACACTGTTTGATTCAGTTTAAAATCCTACATAGATTACATTATTCAAAGGTAAAGCTACATAAAATTTTCCCAGAAATTTCACCTGCTATGTATTTTGCCCTAAATTAAAAGAGTTTTGGGCTGAAATATGTTCATGTTATTCTAAGATTTTTTGTGTCCAACTAACTTTAGATCCACTCTTGATCATACTGGGTATCTCAGAAACTTCTATACACTTAAGGGATCCACAGCAACAGCTTCTGCGGGACAAAGATCAGGAACCTTCTCGAGGTGTCCCGCGAAGGGCTTCTTCATGGAGGAGCCCTGCGAATCCTGGTTACTACACTCAGACTCGCGTCGTGGGAGGCGCCCTTTTCCCTGATCGAAGCTGCATCGCCCGTCCTGCATCTCCGATCTCTTCTTCTTAGGGCGGGCGACATCGACTGTGCCGCCTGTCGACGGGGGTTTCACAGGAGCTGCTCCGGCCTGTCCCGATATTCAATGGACATACAAGGCTTCGTCTGCAGAATCTGTTTGGGCTCTCTCCGCCTGCACGGGTGGCACGGGCTAGTCGTAGCGTCCCCACTTCATCTATAACTATCACCCCGTCATCTCTTGCCCCCAACTCTACGTCTTCCATTCCCACCGCTACTCCCACACGCGAGTCTAGCACTTCTGAGGATTATCCTCAGGCGCCTCGAGTGATTTAACAACAACAACAACAACAGCAACAGCTTCTATCATATGGCCTTGTATGTGCAACGAAACTAATTCTACTATTCTGGAAAGGGCGAGCTGTATCAACTATCAAGGCTTGGACATCATTACTTACGGATACCCTTCACCTGGAGAGGATTCGGTATGCCCTCAACGAAAGACTTCAAGAATTTGAGAGGATTTGGAGGCCGATGCTTTCATTCTTGGAGAGAAAAGACGTGTAAAAAAAACTGTGTAGTTGTCATACCTATACCAAGTAGCACTACCCTTCTGTGGGGTGGGATAGGTGGAGGTTTTTTTTGTTACATGTATTAATTTGTCCTTATAGAGAATTTTCCATTTATTATTATCATCATTATTATCATAATTACTATTTTTGATTATTATTTAGTTGTTTCTGTTTTTTTTGTTTTGTTTGGATCGGGGAAAATGAGGCACAATGTCTGCTCCATAATTGTATGAACAATATGTTCTGTCTCATAATAAAAATATCTGAAACGAATATCACCAAGCGGGAGCATGTAGATCAGGGGTCTCAAACTAGAGATGATAGTTTGCGGCCCCCGCCTTATTATGAAAGTTTAATGTTCGTGTGGCCCGCGAATTTGATATGACTGGCACTTTACTGTAGTTATAAAGCTTTAATTACAGTGTAATTAAAGCTTTATAACTACAGAAGTAGGCCTACTCTTCCCAGAACTATGGTTTATGCTTAGGATCTCTGCTATTTGACAAGATTTTGATTTGATTGACAGGAGACCCATGCGCGAACAGGATGTGCAGTCTGACGGAGCTTTGCATCAGCACGAGCACAGACGGGACTAATTATAAAATGTAGGATTACCTGGTCACAGTGGATAAAATTGAACCGCGGATTATTGTTGGGCACATCTTCAGCTTTAAAACGAGGGTAGGATTGTAATTTTTTTTCGATGTTTTAGTAGGGGTTTGATTGATGAATGTTCCACTCATGTTCAGGACAATTCATGTTCAGAAGAAGATTAAAGAACTGTTAATACAGACATTTGACTCATTATTATTATTATTATTATTTATTACTGATTAATTTTCTTATTAATTCCTTATTTATTTTTAAATCTTATTTTGTGTTAAAAAATAAAAATAAAGACATTTGAGAAGATTTGATTTTTTTTTGTTTTTTTCTTGCGGAAAACCTGATGCGGCCCAGCCTCACCCAGAGTCTGCCTCTAGTGGCCCCCAGGTAAATTTAGTTTGAGACCCCTGATGTAGATGCTGAACAAAAGAGGTCCAAGTACCGATTCCTGCGGAACTGTACATGTGATCTTACAAAGATCAGAAGTCGCATTGCCATGAATTACACGGTGCGTCCTCTCCGACAGATACGAATTAAACCAAGAAAGCGCTGAGCCTGAAATGCCAACACACGTTTCAAGGCGTTTTAATAACATGTTATGATCAATGGTGTCAAAAGTGGCGCTAAGATCGAATAGGAATAATATTGATTAGGTGTCGGCGTCTATAGCTAAGAGAAGATCATGAGTAACTTTAGCAAGGGCCGTCTCGGTAGAGTGGTCGGTTCTAAAACCTGATTGGAAAGGTTCAAATTGATTATTATCAGTCATATATTCATTAAGTTGTTGCGCTGTGACTTTTTCAAGAATTCTGCATTAAATGGAAGATTTGAAACCGGCCAATAGTTGTTGAGACTCTCTGGGTCGAGGTTTGGTTGGTTAGGTAGCGGTCGGATAATGGCGGTCCTAAGAGCTGCTGGTACTATACCCGTGGTAAGTGATAGATTAATTACATTTAAAACAGACAGTCCTAGGGTCGTAAACAGTTCTTTAATTAGTTTGCCAGGAAGCGGATCGAGCGCACAAGTTGTCGGTTTTGCCGCACTAACCAATTTTGTTCGGCTTTCAAGATGTACTTTTTTTAATTGAGATAAGGTTATCGGACAGTTATCAGCCCTAATGTCCCTATTAACACCATTAATCGTGGAATTCAACGGAATTTTAAGAATAGTGTCTTTAATCTCATCACAAATGCACTCAATCTTCTGAGTAAAGAATTGCATGAAATCGTGAGCTGAATAGGAAGAGCTATCCGAGGCTGGTTGCTGTTCTGTTAGCATTGCCACGGTATCAAATAACTATTTAGGGTTGTTTTTATGTAAGACAATTCATCGAGAGAAATAATGAGTTTTGGCTAAATCGAGTGCTTCCTTGTATATTAGTAAACTATCGCACCATGCCTGACGGAAAACCTCAAGTTTGGTCGCACGCCATTTGCGCTCAAACTTCCTACATGATAGTTTAAGTATGCGCGTTTCCTCTGTAAACCACAGAGTTAGCCTCTTTGGACGAGATTTCGTTTTTAAAGGCGCTACGGAGTCAAGCGCATTTAACAGAGCGACATTAAAGTTGTTGTGAGATCATCAATCGTACCAATATAATTTGGAAACAAAGGGGTTGCTAAATGGAGTAGCTCAGAGCGCAGCGGTGGTTGAGGAGCTAATATTGCAGCTGCTATAGCATTGATTGTGGTCAGAACGATGGCAATGAGCCAAGACTTCAAATATAATAAAGTAATGGTCAGATATAGCAGTAGTATATGGTAATAAGATTATTTTTGAGGCTGCTCAGCCTCTGGTTAATACCAAATCTAACGTATTACCATTTGTATCCATGAAAAAGTATCAATTATTGTCTGAAACGCCACGGTAAGTGGTTTCCGACGGTAGAATCATATGAATGTTGAAGTCGCCCATGATAAGTTTTTTATCTGCATGAATTACCAAATCAGCCACAAATTCAGAAAATTCATCTAAAAAGCCAGAGTACGAGCCAGGGGGATGGTAAAAAACGGCAAGATAAAATGTCAGCGCGGCTGTGGATCACATAATGAGAACTTCAAATGTTTTAAAGGAATTGCTAGAACGAGGACTAAGTTTTAGATGAGATTCGGAAATGAGGGCTACACCCCTGCCTTTCTTATGAGGGCGCGCAACATGTGAGCTCACGAAGTTTGGATGCGAAGCCTCATTTAGAGGTTATAAACTGATTCAGTTTTAACCAGGTCTCACGAAGACCAATCATGTTAAGATTATGGTTTCTAATAAGGTCATTAACTTACAGGGCTTTTGATGAGAGCGATCTAATATAAAAAAAAACGAGTTTGAATACAATAGGTTCATCTAAATTATTCCGCGCGATAGGACTCCTGGTTGTATAAACGTGGCAAGAAATTATGACGGTCGGAATCCGATAGTTATTTATCAGCTTTCGAGTGCTTTTATTTTGAGAGAACGCCTCGTCGTTGATAAGACCGACCGAGGAGGAATGCTTAAACCCATCAAGTATTGCCACCTGAGTAGAAATTGTATCAGTATGTAATGCAACAGCATATGGTGTGTAGCGCTCTAATCTAGAAGAAAAGCTATGTGTGTTGTTCAAGTCTAGCATAGCGCTAGTTAGCTCTAGCCTTACAGAGTCCATACCCTTCCTTACAGGCTCACTATTCGCTTTTAACCCAACCTGCTCTAATGTGAACAGTCAGGAAAGGCTCAAACAATAATCTATGTTTCCAGAAAGAGTGATGGCGCCTTCCCAATTAGGGTGAAGACCGTCCATCTTCAGCAGGTCAGGTCTGCCCCAAAAAGGCCAATTGTCTATAAACTGCAGTCCCTGCTCACTACAAAAGCTAGCCAGCCACCGATTAAGCGAGAATAATCTGCTAAACCTCTCATCATTGCCTCTCGCAGGCAGGGGGCCAGAGACAATTACTCGATGCCAACTCATCTTTCTGGCGAGATCACAAGTCCTTGCTATGTTTTTCTTTATCTCTGATTGCCTCATCAAGTACTGCAACGACAGAAAAATACTGCAATGATGAAAGTACTGTAATAGTAAAAGTACCGCAATGATAGGAAATACTGCAATGATAAAAGTACTGCAATGATAAAAGTACTGTAATAGTGAATGTCCTGCAATGGTTGAAATACTGCAGTGATAGAAGTACTGTTATAAGAATACTGTAATGGTAGACAAAGTACATCATTGGTCAATATTTAAGTACACCATTGGCTGAAAGTACAGTAGTAGTGTATATTGCATCCTCGGACTGCACAATTGCACTAATGCCCTCCCGTTTGTAGGCCTGACCCAATGTTCTTGTTAAAAAGTCTGACAGCAGTCGGCAGGAAGGAGCGGCGAAATCTCTCTTTGGTACAGCAAGGGTGTAACAGTCTATCACTGAAGGAGCTGTGGAGTGTTCTCAGAATGTCATTGAGTGGGTGGGCTGAGTTGTCCAGCATTGATGACAGTTTTGCCGTCATCCTCCTGCCCCCCACTGAGTCCACAGAGTCCAGGGAGCAGCCCAGGACAGAGCTGGCCCTCCTCACTGGTTTGTCCAGTCTCTTTTTGTCCCGGCCCGAGATGCCTCCTGCCCAGGAGACCACTCCATAGAAAATGACTGATGAAACCACCGAGTCATAGAAGTTCCTGAGGAGTGTTCCCCGAACGCCAAAGGACCTCAGCCTCCTGAGTAGGAAGAGTCTGCTCTGACCCTTCCTCTAGAGAGCGTCTGTGTTGTCGCTCCAGTCCAGTTTATTGTTCAGATGAACAACCAGCTACTTGTAGGTTGAGACCCTTTCAACGTCTGTTCCCTGGATATTCACTGGTGCAGGTGGAGAGTGCAGACGCTTGCGGAAATCCACCACTAGCTCTTTGGATTTCCCAGCGTTGATTTGGAGGCGGTTCTGCTGACACCAGTCCACGAACCCCTACGTAACCCCTCTGTACTCCCAATCGTCACCGTCAGTGATGAGGCCGACAATCGCAGAGTCATCAGAGAACTTCTGAAGGTGACAGGTTGTGGAATTGTATTTGTAGTCCGAGGTGTAGAGAGTGAACAGGAAGGGAGCCAGAACAGTTCCCTGCGGCGCTCCCGTGCTGCAGAGGAGCACGTCAGGCACACAGTCCTGTGTCCTCACGTACTGTGGCCGGTTTGTGAGGTAGTCGTGGATCCATGTGATGAGGTGGTGGGCCACTCCCGCCTGCTCCAGCTTGTCTCCCAATAAGGCGGGCTGGATGGTGTTGAAAGCACTTGAGAAATCAAAGAACATGATCCTCACGTGCCCCCCGCCTTCTCCAGGTGGGAGAGTGAAGTGTGAAGCAGGTAGATGATGGCATCATGCACACTGATGCCAGGCTGGTATGCGAACTGGAGTGGGTCCATTGAGGAGCTGACCAGGGGGCGCAGATGGACGAGGACCAGTCTCTCCGGGGTCTTCATCAGATGAGACGTCAGCGCCACTGGTCTGAAGTTGTTGAGCTCCTTCGGATGGGGTGTCTTTGGAACCGGAACCAGGCAGGATATTTTCCACAGCTGGGGGACTCTGCCCAGCTTCAGGCTCAGGTTGAACATGTGCTGGACGATTCCACACAGCTGGTCTGTGCAGAATTTGAGGAGCTGGGAGCTAATCCCATCTGGGCCTGCAGCCTTCCTCGCCTTCAGCTTCCTCAGCTGGTTCTTCACCTGAGATGTTGTGAGGAACAAGGCTGAGCAGGAGGAAGTGGTGGTTGTCTGATGAGGCTGGGAACTGGAGGGAGTGAGAGGGGGAGAGAGGGTCTCGTTCGCAGTGGCAGGAGGGGTTGGTGGGGGCTGCAGCAGGGGAGCCTGAGCGGGGTCAGGCATTTGATCAAACCTATTGAAAAATAGGTTCAACTCATTTGCCCACTGAAGCCCCCCCCTTCTGGTTCTTACTTTTAAAATATTGCACGGCTTAGCACCTTCTTATCTCGTTGACCTCGTGGTACCATATCTTCCGTCCCGAAACCTTCGCTCACAAAATGCTGGTCTTTTAGTGATCCCGCGAGCCAAAAAGAAGTCCGCAGGTTCTAGAGCGTTCTCTATTCGGGCACCAATGCTTTGGAATGCACTTCCCTCAGATATTAGAGGCGCCACCTCAGTAGAAATGTTCAAAACACTATTAAAGACGCATTTATACTCTTGTGCATTTAGCTGAAATATTTGTTGGCCTGTTTACTGCCGCTTTTTTTTCTTTTGTTTTCTTTTCTGCCCCCTTTTCCCCCGGCTGGGGGATTAGGTGACGGTGACCCACTAGGAAGTTTAAGGCATTGACCAACTGGGCATGCACCTGTTCCAGTGATGTCGTCTTCCTGCAGCGCGACATTTGATCAATTTACTTATATACTTTAGCATTTAATTTAATTATTTGTTGGCCTGTTTACTGCCACTTCTTCTCTTTTCTGCCCCCTCCTTCCCCTGCTTGGGAATTAGGTGATGGGGACATGCTTTGAAGATTACGGCACTGACGAACTGGGAAGGGACCTGCTCTGCCGAAGTCGTCTTCATGCAGCGCCTATTCTGATTTCCTTATATTTCAGCACTTCATTGAACTACTTGTTGGCCTGTTTGCTATTTCTGTTCTTTCTTTTCTGTTCCCAATTCCCCGAATTAGGTGATGGCGATTCACTTGGAAGTGGCTGTACTGAATTTACACCAACTGACCGGTACAAGATCGAAGGCTCATCTTCGGATATGCTGCCATGGATATTACGGCCCTGGATGAGGACCCGCTCCACTGAAGTCATCTTCCTGCAGCACTTCATTCAATTGACTCTTATATTATCTCATCTATTATTGCATAGCATCATTGTATGTGTCAAATGTTGCCCAGTTGGCATCCATTGCAGCCTGGTCATCCTGGAAGGGGGATTCCCCCATCTGTGGTCCCTTCTCAAGGTTTCTCACTTTTCCCCTAATGAGGTTTTGTGAGTTTTTCCTTGCCCTCCTGGGGGTTAAGATCGGGGATGTCGATTGTGGCTATGTAAAGCCCTTTGAGACTGTCTGTGATTAAGGGCTATACAAATAAAATTGACTTGACTTGACTTGACCTGGTTGTCCGTGGCCTGAGATGGTTTTCAGGCCCCTCCAGACATCCCTGGCATTGTTCCGCTGCAGTTGTTCCTCCAGCCGCATCTTGTAGGACTTTTTCCCCTCTGGGATCCTCCTTCTCAGCTGACGCTGCACTCTCTTCAGATCGTCCTTGTCGCCTGACACAAAAGCCCTCTTTTTCTCCTTCAGGAGAGCTTTAATGTCCGGTGTGATCCAGGGTTTGTTGTTGGAGTAACATCTTACAGTCCTGGTGGGAATGGTGTTCTCCATGCAGAAGTTAATGTAGTCTGTAATTGTGTCTGTTAGACCATTAATGTCCTCACCGTGAGCTTCGCTGAATACCTCCCACACAGTTGTGTTGAAACAGTCCTTTAAGGCCTCCTCGGCTTCTCCGGACCATCGCTGAACTGTGCGTGTCACTGCTGGCTGCCTGCGGACCAGAGGTTTGTAGACAGGCAAGAGAGCAACCAAGTTGTGGTCAGCTTTGCCCAGCGGGGGGAGGGGCAGTGATGTGTACGCCTCCTTGGTGTTGGCATAGAAAAGGTCCAATATTTTATTGTCTCTGGTGTGGCAGGTTACATATTGTGTGAATGAAGGCAGAGAGGAGGAAGGAGAAGCATGATTGAAGTCACCAGAGATAAGGAGCAGGGCATTTGGGTGCTGTGTTTGTAGCCTGCTCACAGCTGCAGTCAGTACGTCACAGGCTGTCTCACTGTTTGCAGAGGGTGGCACGTACGCTGCCACCGTGATCACATGACTGAACTCTCGCGGTAAATAGAACGGACGCATGCTAACAGCTATCAGCTCAATGTCCCGACTGCAAAGTTGATCCTTAACAGTTATGTGCCAAGGGTTACACCATCTATCATTAACAAACACAGGCAGCCCTCCCGCTTTCCTCTTACCGCTCTCCAATGTCCTGTCCGCGCGTAGTATTTGGAAGCCGTCCAATTCCACGACAGCGTCCGGCGTTAGCTCTGTTAGCCACGACTCCGTGAACACCAGCAAGCTAGCCTCCCGGACAATCCTCTCGTGCCGGGTTAGCGCTGTTAGCTCGCCCATTTTATTTGGGAGGGATCTAACATTCCCCATAATAACGGACGGGAGGACGGGGTTGTATCGTCTCCTCCTTGCCTGGCGTTTAGCCCCCGCACGACATCCCCGTCTCTTCCTCCTCAGGTCACGGGGGATATCGGGTCTCGCTCCGGGAGCCGACGCGGGGTTAGCACGGAGTGCTAACAGCTAATCTCTTGAGTACACGATCAATCCGTAGCTCAGAGTTTCGTCTCCGGACACGATCGCGCAAAAAACAGCCCCCAACAGCAGTAAAACCACCGCAAGTTGTATGTCCATTGCTGAGATGAGGTAAAAATAAAAAGAATGTCCAGCTCCACAAATCAAGCATGCCTTTACAGGTAAGCTCTTCTCCATTTTGTTTACAGGCTCCATTTTCTTTTCCACAGGTACTATTGTAGTGGCAAAGCGACTCCCTTTTGCCTTTGTACCAGTCCGAAATGTCACAGCTTTGAACTCTTTTTCCTGTTACAGGTAAATCTTCTATATCTCCAAAGAGAGGGTCACTTGCAATCTTAATTTGCTTCTCCACAAACTTCACAATGTCATGAAATGTGGCTCTGTGATGGTGCGTTTCTTGCAGATGGCAGACCACACTTCTCCACATATCTCTAAGCTTGTAAGGCAGTTTTTTAACCATAGTTTGCATATTGGTGGGCACGTTTAGGTCACCTACAGAATCTCCCATTGAATTACAGCACTCACGTAGCAATGAACTGTAAGCCTGCAACGCTTTGAGATTTTCTCCCTTTATCAAAGGCCATGAAAGTACCTTGTCCATGTATGCAGAAGCTACTTTAAACGGATCTCCAAAATGCTCTTGTAGCAAAGCCTTCGCCTTAATGAATCCACGAGAAGGTAGAAGATGTTGACAGCTTCAGACCAGATCCAGGGACTGGCCTCTGGTATATTGCTCGAGGTGGTAAAGTAAAGTAAAGTAATGTAAAGATAAGATAAGATGTCCTTTATTAGTCCCACAATGGGGAAATTTGAGGTGTTACAGCAGCAAAGATATAGATCACACAGAGTCGGCGGCGTAATGTAGCCGTTAATGTATAACATTAGCAGCAGACATTCATAAAAAGCATGCAAATATACACAGTATAAACGTATCTAAGTGTAAGGAAACACTCCTAATGCCTGTCCATTATACAGAGGGGGAAACGCTGTAATGATAAAAACTACTGAATGATTGAAAATACTGCAATCATAAAAATATTGCAATGATAAAAGTACTGTAATGGTAAGAGTACTGAAATGATAGAAAAGTACAGTAATACCCCGGTTAGCGCGGTTAATGGGGACCGAGACCACCCGCGAAAATTGAAAATCCGCGAAGTAGCGGCGCACCTTCAAAAAAAAAATAAAAATAAAATAAAAAATTAAATAAAATACTTATATATACTTCGCACCTATACATATATATATATATATATATATATATATATATATATATATATATATATATATATATATATATATATAGGTGCGAAGTAGTGGCGCACCTTCAAAAATGCTTAAAAAAAAATATATATATATATATATATATACTGTAAACCCCCGGTTATCGCGGTTAATGGGGACCGAGACCACCCGCGAAAACTGAAAATCCGCGAAGTAGCGGCGCACCTTCAAAATTGCTTAAAAAAAAAATATATATATATATATATATATATATATATATGGGTAGCGAGAGAGAGTGAAATTCATGTTATAACAAAAAAAAAAAAATATTATTAAAACTTATTTTTTTATTCCCCAGCCATTATTTTCGTATTTATTCAATTACTTCTTTTTGTATTTATTTAATTACTTCGACTTTTACCTGCTGGTACGCCGTCCAGTGTGCCCTGTGAATGTTATGATCCTCCAGCAGAGCTGGAGGATTGAGCAGGACTCTCCAAACGCAGACACGGGAAAAAAGGTGGTGATACAAAGATATTTATTGTAATCACAATATAGTCAGTGTAATCAGCGCGTCTCGCAGCAGCTGACGGCATGGCGCGAGACGATCGCTGGAGGAACGCCCACACAGCTGAAAAAACAAAAACACACGCGACATGACAGGCACGGATCATGAGAGTGAAATGAAAGGTGGCATTCTTCATTTATTTATTTATTCATTCATAACTGACAGCCTCACGCTCCGCTCGTGCCCGGGCGGAAGAGGTGCTCCTATTCGGCTTAACTGTGACACACGCCCGCCCTCCTCCCCCGGAGCTTCCATTCGGTTAAACTTAGGGGCTGCTTGGAACCCCCCGTGCCCGGGGAAGGTGCTCCTCTTCGGCTTACTGTGACGCGAGCATGCCCTCCTCCTCCGGAGCTTCCATTCGGTTAAACTTAGGGGCCGCTTGGAACCGCCCGTGCCCGGGGAAGGTGCTCCTCTTCGGCTTACTGTGACGCGAGCATGCCCACCTCCTCCGGAGCTTCCATTCGGTTAAACTTAGGGGCCGCTTGGCACCGCCCGTGCCCGGGAAGGTGCTCCTCTACGGCTTAACTGCCACGCACGCCGGCCGCAGCTCTGGTATGGTCCGAACCGCGCGAAACGTCGCCGCCAATCGTGTCCGGGGGAACGTGCTCTTCTTCGTCCACTCTCCTCTTCGGCGCACGCCAGCCGTCTAACCGCTCCAGCACCCCCTCGTGCCGCTCGGCAAAACTACAATGCCCCCGAATATTTTTTAGACCCGCGAAGCACTGAACCCGCGAAAGGTGAACCGCGAAGTAGCGGGGTTTCACTGTACTGCATGATAGAAAATACTGCAATGATAAAAGTACTGCAATGATAAAATATACTGCAATGGTCAAAGTACTGGAATAGTAAAAGTACTGCAACGATAGAAAAATACTGCAATGATAAAAGTACTGCAATGATAAAAGTACTGTAATAGTGAACGTCCTGCAATGGTAGAAATGCTGCAGTGATCGAAGTCCTGTTCTAAGAATACTGTAATGATAAACAAAATACATCATTGGTCAATATTTAAGTACACCATTGGCTGAAAGTACAGTAGTAGTATATATTGCATCCTTTGACTGCACAATTGCACGAATGCCCTCCCGTTTGTAGGCCTGACCCAATGTTCTTGTGAAAAAGTCTGACAGCAGTCGGCAGGAAGGAGCGGCGAAATCTCTCTTTGGTACAGCGAGGGTGTAACAGTCCATCACTGAAGGAGCTGTGGAGTGTTCTCAGAATGCCATTGAGTGGGTGGGCTGGGTTGTCCAAAGTAAAGTAATGTAAAGTAAAGTTGTCCTTTAATAGTCCCATAATGGGGAAATTTGAGGTGTTACAGCAGCAAAGATATAGATCACACAGAGTCGGCAGCGTAATGTACCCGTTAATGTATAACATTAGCAGCAGACATTCATAAAACGCATGCAAATATACACAGTATAAACGTAGATCCAACATATGCAAGTGGAAGGAAACACTCCTTATGCCTGTCCATGATACAGAGGGGAAATGAATAAAAATGCTGCAATGATAAAAAATACTGAATGATTGAAAATACTGCAATGTTAAAAGTACTGTAATGGTAAGAGTACTGAAATGATAGAAAAATACTGCAATGATAGAAAATACTGCAATGATAGAAGTACTGCAATGATAGAAAATACTGCAATGATAAAAGTACTGTAATAGTAAAAGTACTGCAATGATAGAAAATACTGCAATGATAAAAGTACTGTAATAGTAAAAGTACTGCAATGATAGAGAATACTGCAATTATAAAAGTACTATATGATAAAATGTACTGCAATGATAAAAGTACTGTGGTGGTAAAAGTACTGCAATGATAAAATTTACTGCAATGACAAAAGTACTGTGGTGGTAAAAGTACTGCAATGATAAAAAATACTGCAATGATAAAAGTACTGTAATAGTGAAGGTACTGCAATTATAGAACATACTGCAATGATAAAAGTACTGTAATGATAAAATACACTGCAATGATAAAAGTACTTTGGTGGTAAAAGTACTGCAATGATAAAAAAAATACTGCAATGATAAAAGTACTGTAATAGTGAAAGTACTAAAATGGTAGTAATACTGCAGTGATAAAAGTAGTGTAATAAGAATACTGTAATGGTCAACAAAATACATCATTGGTCAATATCTCAGTACACCATTGGCTGAGAGTACAGTAGTAGTGTATATTGCATCCTAGGACTGCACAATTGCACTAATGCCCGCCCGTTTGTAGGCCTGACCCAAATGATCTTGTTAAAAAGTCTGACAGCAGCCGGCAGGAAGGAGCGGCGAAATCTCTCTTTCGTACAGTGAGTGTTCGAAGAGTGTCATTGAGTGGGTGGGCTGGGTTGTCCAGCATTGATGACAGTTTTGGCGTCATCCTCCTGCCCCCCACTGAGTCCAGGGAGCAGCCCAGGACAGAGGTGGCCCTCCTCACTAGTGTCATGACCCGTGTCGGTCATGTCAGGGTTTTTGTTTGTTGTTTTTCACCTCCCATGCCATGTGCTTGTGTTTGTTTTGTCAGCTGAGTAGGGGCGTTTCCCCTCAGCACTCCGTCCCCACCAGCCACGCACCTGTTCCCCGTTAGCCTCGCACATCTGACTCCCATCTGCGCCCCTAATCAATGGACTATTTAAACACCTCACTCCGTCGGTGCATTGCTCCTGCTACGCCCGCGATACGCGATTGCCCCACTCACGGACATTACCACCCTCGTCTTGCCGCTCCATTTGGACTGTCACGACTGCGCCCTGATCTCGTTCACGCTCATGTTCTCGCTCTCGCTTCGCTCCCGCTCTTGCTCCCGCTCTTGTGCCTAGTTTTTGTTTTTGTCTTCATTCCTCGGTTTTTGTTCTGTTTAGTCACGTTTAGTTCGACTGTTATTTTGCACCCTGCCACGTTTGTTTGTCCTAGTACCTTGTTTGCCTTTTGGTTTTGTTTTGTAAATAAATTCCCTTTAAGTTACCCTTATCCCTGCTTCCTCGCATTTTGGGTCCACACCCCTCCTCGCCGACCGGCGACCCTGGCAACTAGTTTGTCCAGTCTCTTTTTGTCCCGGCCCGAGATGCCTCTTGCACAGGAGACCACTCCATAGAAAATGACTGATGAAACCACAGACTCATAGAAGTTCCTGAGGAGTGTCCTGCGAACGCCAAAGGACCTCAGCCTCCTGAGTAGGAAGAGTCTGCTCTGACCCTTCCTATAGAGAGCCTCTGTGCTGTTGCTTCAGTCCAGTTTATTGTTCAGATGAACACCCAGGTACTTGTAAGTTGAGACCCTCTCAACGACTGTTCCCTGTATATTCACCGGTGCAGGTAAAAAGTGCCGACGCTTGCAGAAATCCACCACCAGCTCTTTGGATTTCCCAGCGTTGATCGGGAAGTAGTACAAACAGTCCTTGTGATTAGGAGTTCTTTCCTCGATGTTGTCTTCAAAGGCTCTTATGAAAAAGATAAAGATGTCCTTTAATAGTCCCACAATGGGGACATTTGAGGTGTTACACCAGCAAAGATATAGATCACACAGAGTCGGCGGCGTAATGTAGCCGTTAATGTATAACATTAGCAGCAGACATTCATAAAAAGCATGCAAGTATACACAGTATAAACGTAAATACACAGATCCCCAAGTATATACACACTTACATCCCACAACATATACAAGTGTTAGGAGAGACTCCTAATGCCTGTCCATGGTACAGAGGGGAAATGAATAAAAATGCTGCAATGATATAAAATACTGAATGATTGAAAATACTGCAATGATAAAAATACTGCGATGATAAAAGTACTGTAATAGTAAAAGTGCTGCAATGATAGAAAATACTGCAATGATAAAAGTACTGTAATGATAAAATATACTGCAATGATCAAATACACTGCAATGAAAAAAGTACTGTAGCGGTAAAAGTACTGCAATGATAAAAGTACTGTAATAGAGAAAGTACTGCAATGATAGAAATACTGCAGTGATAAAAGTACTGTAATAAGAATACTGTAATGGTAAACAAAATACATCATTGGTCAATATTTAAGTTCACCATTGGCTGAGAGTACAGTAGTAGTGTATATTGCATGCGAGGACTGCACAATTGTACTAATGCCCGCCTGTTTGTAGGCCTGACCCAATGTTCTTGTTAAAAAGTCTGACAGCAGCCGGCAGGAAGGAGCGGCGAAATCTCTCTTTCGAGGGTGTAACAGTCTATCACTGAAGGAGCTGTGGAGTGTTCTCAGAGTGTCATTGAGTGGGTGGGCTGGGTTGTCCAGCATTGATGACAGTTTTGGCATCATCCTCCTGCCCCACACTGAGTCCACAGAGTCCTGGGAGCAGCCCAGGACAGAGGTGGCCCTCCTCACTAGTTTGTCCAGTCTCTTTTTGTCCCGGCCCGAGATGCCTCCTGCCCAGGAGACCACTCCAAAGAAAATGACTGATGAAACCACCGAGTCATTGAAGTTCCGGAGGAGTGTCCCCCGAACACCAAAAGACCTCAGCGTCCTGAGTAGAAAGAGTCTGCTCTGACCCTTCCTATAGAGAGCATCTGTGTTGTCGCTCCAGTCCAGTTTATTGTTCAGATGAACCCCCAGGTACTTGTAAGTTGAGACATTTTCAACGTCTGTTCCCTGGATATTCACTGGTGCAGGTGGAGAGTGCCGACGCTTGCAGAAACCCACCACCAGCTCTTTGGATTTCCGAGCGTTGATTTGGAGGCGGTTCTGCTGCCACCAGTCCACAAAACCCTGAGTAACCCCTCTGTACTACCGATCGTCTGCGTCAGTGATGAGGCTGACAATCGCATAGGCATCAGAGAACGTCTGCAGGTGACAGGTGGAGGAATTGTATTTGTAGTTCGAGGTGTAGAGGGTGAACAGGAAGGGAGCCAGAACAGTTCTCTGCGGCGCTCCCGTGCTGCAGAGGAGCATGTCAGACACACAGTCCTATGTTCTCACTTACTGTGGCCGGTTTGTGAGGTAGTCGTGGATCCATGTGATGAGGTGGTGGGCCACTCCCGCCTGCTCCAACTTGTCTCCCAATAGGGTGGGCTGGATGGTGTTGAAGGCACTGGAGAAATCAAAGAACATGATCCTCACCGTGCCCCCCGCCTTCTCCAGGTGGGAGAGTGAAGTGTGGAGCAGGTAGATGACGGCATTATCCACAGTGATGCCAGGCTGGTATGCGAACTGGAGTGGGTCCATTGAGGAGCTGACCAGGGGGGCGCAGATTGACGAGGACTAGTCTCTCCAGGGTCTTCATCAGATGAGACGTCAGCGCCACTGGTCTGAAGTTGTTGAGCTCCTTCGGATGGGGGGTCTTTGCAATTGGAACCAGGCAGGATGTTTTCCACAGCTGGGGGACTCTGCCCAGCTTCAGGCTCAGGTTGAACATGTGCTGGACGACTCCACACAGCTGGTCTGCGCAGGATTTGAGGAGCTGGGAGCTAATCTCATCTGGACCTGCTGCCTTCCTCGCCTTCATCGTCCTCAGCAGGTTCTTCACCTGAGATGTTGTGAGGAACAAAGCTGAGCAGGAGGAAGTGGTGGTTGTCTGATTTGGCTGGGAACTGGAGTCTGTGGAGAGAGAGAGGGGAGAGAAGAGAGGGGAGAGAAGAGAGGAGCGAGAGGGGGAGAGAAGAGAGGAAAGCGAGGGGGAGAGAAGGTCTCGTTCGCAGTGGCAGGGGGTTTGGTGGGGGCTGCAGCAGGGGAGACTGAGCGGGGGCAGGCATTTGATCAAACCTATTAAAAAATAGGTTCAACTCATGGCCTGAGATGGTCTTCAGGCCCCTCCAGACATCCCTGGCATTGTTCGGCTGCAGTTGTTCCTCCATCCGCATCTTGTAGGACTTTTTCCCCTCTCGGATCCTCCTTCTCAGCTGACGCTGCACTCTCTTCAGCTCGTCCTTGTCGCCTGACACAAAAGCCCTCTTTTTCTCCTTCAGGAGAGCTTTAATGTCCGGTGTGATCCAGGGTTTGTTGTTGGAGAAACATCATACTGTCTTGGTGGGAATGGTGTTCTCCATGCAGAAATTAATATAGTCTGTAATTGTGTCTGTTAGACCATTAATGTCCTCCATGTGGGCTTTGCTGAATACCTCCCACACAGTTGTGTTGAAACAGTAAGGCCTTTAAGGCCTCATCTGCTTCTCCAGACCATCTCTGAACTGTGCGTGTCACAGATGGCTGCCTGCGGACCAGAGGTTTGTACACAGGCAGGAGAACAACCAAGTTGTGGTCAGCTTTGCCTCACGGGGGGAGGGGCAGTGATGTGTACGCCTCCTTGGTGTTGGCATAGAAAAGGTCCAATATTTCATTGTCTCTGGTGTGGCAGGTTACATATTGTGTAATTGATGGCAGAAGGAGAAGCATGATTGAAGTCACCAGAGATAAGCAGCAGGGCATTTGGGTGCTGTGTTTGTAGCCTGCTCACAGCTGCAGTCAGTACGCCACAGGCTGTCTCACTGTTAGCAGAGGGTGGCACATAAGCCGCCACCGCGATCACATGACTGAACTCTCGCGGTAAATAGTACGGACACATGCTAACAGCTATCAGCTCAATGTCCCAACTGCAAAGTTTATCCTTAACAGTTATGTGCCCAGGGTTACACCATCTATCATTAAAAAACACAGCCAGCCCTCCTCCTTTCCTCTTACCGCTCTCCAATGTCCTGTCCGCACGTAGGATTTGGAAGCCGTCCAATTCCACGACGGCATCCGGCGTTAGCTATGTTAGCCACGACTCAGTGAACATCAGCAAGCTAGCTTCCCGGAAATTCTTCTCGTGCCGGGTTAGCGCGTCCATTTTAGATGTTGTGCCTCAGTTGATGCCAATAAGAGCAAGCAAACACTAATAAAAAGTAAAAAGGAGCACTGTGAGGGGGAGCTGTTAGCCGCTGCGTCCATGCGCGCCGCCATCTTGGTAAAAAAAAAAAAAAAAAAAAATTGGGAAGGGATCTAACATTCCCCATAATAACGTACGGGAGGACGGGGTGGTATCGTCTCCTCCTTGCCTGGCATCTAGCCCCCGCATGACAATCCCGTCTCTTCCTCCTCAGCTCGCGGGGAATATCGGGTCTCGCTCCGGGAGTCGGCGCGGGGTTAGCACGGAGTGCTAACAGCTGATCCATAGCTCCGAGTTTCGTCTCTGGACACGATAAAAAAACAGCCCCCAACAGCAGTAAAACCACAGCAGGTTGAATGTCCATTGCTGCGATGAGGTAAAATAAAATAAAACAGGGTAAAGGGAAAAAACACACAAAAAAGGCTCAATAGTGAACCACGCTGCTGTAAACAGGTAGCCACTCGCGCAGTGCCGGAACCGGATTTCCGGCGCCGGAAACTTAGGTATTGTAATGGATCTCTATCAAAAACTTGCATATCTTGTTTGGGTCACAGCAAAAGTGATTGTTGTTTGACAAGTGAAGATGTAATTTCATTTTGCTTCGCCAGTACTGAAAGCAAACGATCAGATGTACTATTGGTTGTTGGTGAAGCTTGGTCACACTGTATAGTTGGAATAGTTTCATGTTGTATACCTGCTGGTAGTGATGACAGACCGACCCCAGTTAAGACAGAATGAACCTCAGGTTGATGATTCACTTTGGGTCTGACAGCAGCTTTATCACCTTTCTAATCAGACTTAATTTTATATAATTCCAACCGTGGTATCATAAATGATTGTATTACGAGGTTTATTTATTCAAGTCAGACTAAGTAGGTGTTAGGGTGAATTTATATAAGTTATCACATATTTTACTTTATTAGTATTGCAAAGGAATTGTTCCACAGCATGACCTATGTTTGGACCATGTGGATGAGAAGACCATCGGGAGACGTGAATGCGGGAGGACTGGATCAGAAGTTGCAACATCAAAGGAGATGTGCCAGAGCCACACCTCTGAAACACATGGACTGAGACTTTTGTGCTGGGGCACCAAAAGTCTGCCTTGATTAGCAGTTCACGACTGCCATTGTTGTCTGTTTTTCCTTTCATGTCTGAAATATTTGCATGTTCCTGCTGTTTCTCCCCCCTTGATTTTTAAGAGCAGAAAACATTGTTTAGCTAGTGATTCCCCAATAAAATAGAGGACTTGGCGCAGTGCGCCTCAGAGTGAAGTTGGAGCTGGAACCTTCGTTTGTTCTCCTGGCGAGGAAAAAAGCTAAACTCTTGTCTTCCTTTTTTCCATTGTCTGTGTTCAGCAAATGCTTAGGTGATTAAACCTGGCAGTAGGACTTCCCTGAAGGCCAAAGTGTCAAATGCCCGCCATTGACAAGGTGTAATACCTAAACCTGATAAAGATCTCCTGATAGAAAATTGGAACCCTATTACACTTTTCAAAACAGATTATACAATTCTCTCATTAGTATATGCTAAAAGGTATAAAAAAAAAAAATGTCTGGATGACATCATATGTGAAAGCCAAACTGGATTCATGTCAAACCGACATATTAGCTCAAGTGTAAGACTTGTACTTGATTTATTAGATGACTTTGATTATCCTACATAAGTAAAGTTGTATTGTATTGTGTTGTATTGAATTGTATTGTATTGAGAATGACTCTTATAATTTTTCTTAATTTCTACAAAGGCTTTGATTCTGTGCAACATTACTTTTGGTTTCAAAGCACTAAAACCTTTTGGGTTTGGTCAAATTTTATAACAACTGTCAACTGTTCTATGAACGTATTGATAGTTGTGTCATGCTGTCTCCAAACATTGCCAATAGATTCCCAGTTCTGAGGTCCATTCGTCACGCTCTGCACTTCCTGAGGATCCTCAGGAAATTAAACTTGGACAAGAAGCTTCTGCTGGCCTTCTACCACTCGCCCATTGAGAGCCTGCTGACGTACTGCGTCGCTCTTCCTGGTACGGCGGCTGCACTGAGGCAGACGAAGTGAGGCCCCAGAGGACCGTCAAAACAGCACAGAGGTTATGGGCTGCCCTCACCCCTCCCTGTTGGACCTCAGCAGAGCTCTCAATATCATTAAAGACAATACTCACCCAAGCTCACACCTGTTTGACATGTTGCCCTCTGGCAGGCGCTACAGGTGCATCAAAACAAAGACTAACAGACTGAAAAAACTGTTTCTTCCCGAGAGCCACCTCCATTCTGAACTCTCATACACACCACCTACCCTTACATTGCAGAACAGCAACATAATGTGTGTTTATTTTTCCAATTTCGTATTTGTTTTCCATTTAATTTTTCAATCTTTAATTTCATTAAATTATTGTTGTATTGCACTGGAGCGGGGAGCTCTCTAATCTCGTTGCACACTGAGTACAATAACAATAAAGGGCATTCTGATTCTGATTATGTCACTGTTATGTATTGATTGTAGTCGTTGCTCGTCGAGAATGCAGCGGTGCCCCCTGGGTAACTTGTTGATGACGTAAGTTGTTGTTGAGTGCGGAACAAAAATATACAAACGTAGTTGAAATGGCTTCCTGTCTCCCGAGTCTTTACTTTGGATATTAACCCTCCTACCCAAGTTCTAACAAACTGGCGACGAGGTACGGCCCTGCGCTGATTGTTTTTGGCCGTGAGCCGACGTTGTCGAGTTTTTTCTCTCGCCGAGTGTGCGGCGCGTCGTCGCGGCTAACCGAACGGCTAACTGCCGCCTCCGTCTTTCGGGAGTCGCCGCTGCCTCGGAGGAGGAGGGATCCCCGCGGTGGACGTGAGGAGTGTTCGTTGCTGAAGGAGGAGGAGAAATCTCCAGGAAAAAGAGAAAAAAAAAAAAAAAAGACATTTTCCGGAACTAACTGTTGAAGGAATATAACCGAGGATGGCTCTGGTCGGACATATGGGGCCATTTGACGAAACTGAGGAACAATGGACTTCATACACCGAGAGGTTTGAATACTTTATTCTGGCTAACAAGATAGAAGAGAATCTTGTCGTTCCAACATTCCTAAGTATTGTGGGAGGAAAGACATTCAACCTACTGCGTAGTCTTGTTCAACCTGACAAGCCAGGGAACAAGACTTATGTCGAGATTGTGACTATACTGAAAAATCATTATGCACCAAAACCGTTGGTCATAGCAGAGAGGTTTAGATTCCATAAGAGAAACCAGGAAGAGGGGGAATCTGTTTCACAATTTGTAGCTTGTTGGAATTTATCTTCATATCAATGTTAGAATTTAACTTTAACCCATTGTAAACTCAAATTAGTAATCTGACTCCAATTCGCGACCTTACCCAACTCTCACTCATCCAACAATATGCACGCTCGTTCTGCAATAGAAAGGTATCAGGAAGCCGGCATTTTCACGCACAAGTGGGTTTATTCCCAATACACAGACTTTCTACATGGCACCTGGGTCTCGGGTCCCTCTCAATACAACTCTACACCTCTCTTGCCACCAGCGAATGTGTTCTACCCAAGTTGCCCAGTAATGATTCATCCTATACAATATGCAAATGGCACAGAGACAAAGGCATCCTGGCATGATTCTATTGGCTATGTGTATCCTGCAGTTAACTTTAGCTTGCTCTTATTGGTCTTTCTTCAAGTGGTGGCTCCTCCTGCTTGTGGTTGAAGGGTCCAGTTTCTTGTCGACCCCTTCCCGCTCGAGGTGTCTGTCTGCGCCAGGCACCAACCTAAAACCTCCCAAACCTTCACATTCTTTCACTTTCTTTGTTCAGCTTCACCAGCCACACACTCAGCATTCCACAGATTAACAGTGACACAAGATGCAGGACATCGAATAAAATTAGCCAGGTTTAAACTCTTCCACTCCTTTATTCCCTCTCATGACCTCAGACAACTGAGGTCATCACTCGAACCCCTTATTTTATTGTTACACACGAGCTAAAAATCAAACAATGAAAAATTAGTAACAACTTACAAATCAATAGAAGGTGAGGTAAAGCTCAATAGAAAATTAGTAAAAATTAAAAATCAATAGAAAATTAGTAAAACTTAAAAATTAATAGAAAATGTCATTCTAGTAGAAAATCCGTAGAAAATTTCAGTTCCTCCTCATGGCCTCAGGTCGCTGAGGCCATCTACACATACTCACATCCCGGACTCCCGTAGGGCCACAGCTGTCCCCCCCCTCCTGGGGGTCCTTCTGAGGGATCATCATGTACTGGCCACCAGGAGGGAGCGGCCCCAACGTGCGTTCAATTGTCTTAACAGTTAATGATCTGATACATGGAATACAGCAACATCCGCATAACACCATAACAGCGGCAAACACAGCAATAGAAATCAGTACTGATGCAATCAAGCTTTTATATTTACCAAAGATGTTTAACCAGTCAGAATACCAACTGGTGTCCACACCTGAGTGCTTTTTTGTTACTTAGCATGCGCAAACCCTCCAATGCCTTGGTAAAGCGACCCTCAGGAGACGTATTGCTGGGAATCAGAGTACAACACTGATCCCCAAAAATACCACACACTCCTCCTCTTTCAGCCAACACCATATCTAAGCTTATTCTATTTTGGAATGCCAGAAGATACGTGGCAGCCAATTGTTCATGCACTGCCTGGAGTGCCGAGGTGGTGAAGTTCGCCAATCGTTGGACATCATAGTGGACATAATCAATCCGGTCCACATTTTTGTTTCCTGTAACGAACAGGAAAAGGTTCTCCCATCCTGCCGCAATTTGATCCACCAATTTATACTCGTCAAGGACCCCTCTTGGGACTCCAATTACATCTATATATGTGGGATCTCCTGCATTCAACCATTCTTGCATGTCCCTTCTCTTCCTGTTAAGGAAGGGGATTCTTCCCCATTGTCCAACACCTTCCCACTCCATTTTTGCCAGATCTAAGGCTGTCACACTAACTGGCATGATCAGCGTTACCAGGGCGCACTTACCTGAGGCATTGGTGGGAAGCCTATCGTACAGCACTTTCTCTCCACACCACAGCCAAACAGCATCACGAGCGAGAGGGATTCCTACTGGCAAAGACACATTTTCATTACACTATGACTCCTGGATATTTCCAATCCCAGGACCAGTCCCATTTAACTTTTAGGCAGGTGAACTTTTGTTTTGCAACTTGGGTGTCAAAAATAGGCTCTTTCTTTTTTATTCCCACATCATTCCATGGGTGTGTCCAATTAAAATTGTCACCCGAGTGTTCACCTGTGTCGGTTGTTTACATTTCAGATTTAGCAGTAGTTGTTGTGTCTGTGTCAGCGTCTTACCATCATCTCGCTCTGCTCCATACCATACCATTCCATTACATGCTCCTTTCGCTCCATCACTTTTATATATTTGTCTGTATTATTGTTGAATTGCACTGGAGAGGGGAGCCCTCTAATCTCGTTGCACACTTGAGTACAATGACAATAAAGGGATATCTAATTTCATCCCCCATCCTATGTTCAAACGCCAACATCGTCCACACAAAGCACACGCCAGCAAGCAAAATAGTCAATAAGTTAAACATTTGCATCGTCATCGTCTTTGTTCAGACTCGAAAGTGTCTGACTTTGATCCAATTCATGCCATCTACACATTCCCTCTCTTGACCTGCCCGTCCGGGCGGTCAACCTCTAAGCTCAACCTTGGCGGGCACAAATACTGGGGCCGGGCGCAACTGTGAGTTATGGTACCACTTTTGTCCTGTAGTTCCCAATTGGATGCCGTGTGAGGTTCTAGCCAGAACTCTAAACTGTCCTTACCAGCGAGATTGAGTCCACCTCCGGGAAAGCACCCGGAGGTTGATGTACGGAGTGATGTCCGACTCCAGTGATGCTGAGTTCACTGAGTTCAAATATCTAACTGTGTTCCAAGATTACAAATTAAGCCTCGAGCTAACGCTCCAATTTTGACTGTTAATTGACAAATTTTAAAGCAACCCAAATGAAATAGTAACCATTTATGCTTAAAATAAAAAATCCCAAAACTATAATAACGCAGATACCGAATTAAACCTCTATTTTTTTTCTTTTTTACGGGAAGAAAAGGTGCTCTACAAGACATAGACAGCTCCAAGACCGCTGCAGTCTTCACCTCCTATTGTCTCATGATTGGCTCAATCCACCTACAGGCTGTGCCCACACTGATTCTGTCAACTGGGGGAGAGACAGTAAAAACAATCGCGGAGCTGTGGAGCCGAGCCCCAAATCAGTCGGGCCATGGGTCCAAAACACCTCTAGCAGAGACACACACAGAACTACCATTTCCGAGTGACCCTTCCCTGGAAATTTTGAAATTTAGTAATGTCCCCAAAACCAAAGAATTTGTAGTCGGTGCTGAAATATGATCTCCCGATTGTGACGCGGAGTATTCAACAACTATGGGGTCTAGATCTCTAGTATGATGACGCGCATCAATATTCAATGCGATTTGTGGCTCGGCGAAAGTAAACAATTCATACCATTTCCGCTGCTCAGGGACAAGGCACGCGTGCGAGGCAACGCCGGTAGACATAACAAATATATAATTCTAACGCAAGATGCACTCATGACTAAATTTGGATGAGTGCATTTTTGATAAACCAAATCATGTTTGTGATCACATGTACAATGTGATATGTCAATTGGTGAATTGAAAGGGTGGCGGTTGCTAAACCACTCAGACCAGAGCAGGAACAGGGCATACCCACCGCGGGAGGATGGGAACCAGGTTTCAGAGCTGCCCTCAAATGTTTCAGTTCAGCCACTGGGAAGGAAGAGAGCACGACATATGCTCCCTCCGACGGATGTGCACAGTCAAGTTCAGTCCCATCCGGGAATGCCACTCGAATTCCAGTGTTCGTTCAGTCAATGGCAGTGACTCAGGCAATCTTGAGAGTCCACATGGCTCAGTGGGGGTTGCGGAAGGAGCTCATAGCTCGCCCCAATATCCAGCACCATCGAAAACTTGTCCATCCACCGTCCCCGGAATGCTAGGACCTGCTAGTCCTCAAACGCTGAAGCTCCGCGGCCCCCTGTCATGGAATGGGGTACCAGCGGGTTTGTGTCAAGAGTGCGTTGGGAGTGGGTAACGGTGGCGCCCCCTGCGCTGGAGGAGCTTTGTGACAGATATGGCACCGGAGGATGGCACATCCCAGAAAGTGGCTCGATGTGGACAGCTCATCACCCAGTGACCCCACACCCCACAGCAAGTGCACACCCCACTCACAACCCCCGTCTGTAACCACCCATACCTCTGTTACTGCAATCCCAACCTCGTTGACCGGCCTGCTATGGGCAGCAGCCAGTCTGCTGTGGCGCTGCGTCACCCAAACCTTGCCCAGAAGCAGCAGAAGTGGAAGGAGCAGCTGCCTCCCTTTTTTTTTTCTTATCTTTCTTGGCCTTCTAAACCTGCAAGTACAACAATTTTAGTCACGCTCCTTCATCCAATCCCATATTTTCCTTTTCTGATGTCGTGCAAAATTATGTACAAAATGTGTTCTACTTAGCCCGAGTAGCATTTTTCATTGATGGACTATTTCGCCTGATGTCTGCCACTGGGAGGGGCACGCCCTTGTGGACATTATTGGATGGGTCACTGCCGGAAGTCTCACTCTATTCACGTCTCGCCCTGGCCACATAGACAAGGCCTGTCTCCCCCTTCCCCACCTGAAAGACAGAGCAAAATCGGCCCCAACGGGCCCAGAAATTTCTGATGCACGGCACGGCCAATCTCACCTGAGGTGTCCTCATTTAGCTGGTGACCATCATGCTGGTCAGCAGGTCTGGCCTCTGCCTCAAGTGAGGACAGTTCCTGTTAAGTAAATTTTGTCCCGCTTGCAACTCTGTATAAACCTCTCTTAGTCTGGTGTCTCCTTTGTAGGAGATTTCAACCAACGTGAACTTTTTACAACATGTCGAATAAACCAATGTTGACTTTTCTGCTATCTTTACAGCTGTGAGAGCTGTCACTAACACTTCCTTTCCCCTTGGGTAATTACAAATGTCTTATCTTCAAACTTCTTACAAGCACCCAGTATCCTGGCTTCACTATTTTAGTGCCCCTGCTGGGAGACAGAAAGATCCTTGTCACTCTAAATTTGCGCCTGTCTTTTGTTTTCCTAACACTTTTGACATATGGTCAACTAAAGTTGCTTCAACATCTATTTCCCATTTGTTCTTAAATTTGAGGTATTCTATAAGTTCTTCCAAACAGTGTTTTACAATGTCTTAGTCCTAAATACAATGAAATACGTTACAATGGAAAATATCAGAATAAAATTTCATACATCCAACATAAGACACGTGCTTGTGACCACTTCAGGGTCATTTTTGTCTGAAATATCTCCTCTACAACAACTTACCCTTGCCTTAAGTGAGTAATTTTCCATAAAAACAGTGCCACTAATTCGACATTAACTTCAAGTATCACTGCTGTGGTGCTGTATTATATGGAAAAGTCTGAACAATCCAAGAAAATTTTGCCCTATCCTGGACTGGGTGTGTGTTATCTAGTCGCGCATTCAATGTGAATAATAATAACTCCTGTGGAGCACATGAACAGGCTAAAGCAACAACTATATTTTAATCTGTTCCGTGGACCCTAAATTAGAATATTTTATATCTCCCTCCTTGTTGAGGAGAACCTCCGGGATGGGCGTGGTGAGGTGCTATGTGAAGCGTTCTCCGGCCTTCTGGTCACACAGGTCACATGTCACTTCAAACCTGTGGAGAGAGCTGGAGGAGTAGCAATTGCCAGTGAGAAGGGCCAAAATACCTCCATCCTGAAACTTTCAGTTTTGCATAAATTTTGTGTAATAACATCAATTAACCATTTACTTGACGTTTGAATTGAATTACTCCAATCTTTCTCCAATAACACTTTGAAAATAAATACTTGGGAGTGCAATAGGGATTCAGGTTGATCAGGCCTGTCCGCCCATTACATCCCTAGTACTGTAAGGGCTTGCTGGTGTCCTCAATCAATTTTCTGTTTCTTTCCTCAGGCCCGTCCCTTAAACATTCACTCAAACCACATATGCATACAAACACTTTTTCTTTCACACTTTCATTCACCAAAAGATACTTTCCAATTCCACACAGAGACCCCTCCCTTGGCGCGTCCGCCTCGATTCCACTGAGATTTGTGCTGGCAGTTCCTTAATTTTGCCTCAATTTAGCCAGCGTATGCCAAAATTTACAACTGTGGGTCTCTTGCTTTTCGCATTCACTCTCCGTGATGTCGTTTCTCCTCTCCTGGACGTAGCTGACGAAACTGCACCTGTGACATCAAACAGCTCATAGATGCGGATGTTAGCAGTCTGGTATTTATGGAATGCTGTCATGTCCTTTAAAATTGTCATGTCAGCGTTCGCGTCGTACAGTCAAAAAAAACATCTGTCTTCCACCTTTGTCACATTTAATACACATCAGTTAATAAATCATCTACAGAAATATTTAGTCCCACTTTATATTTGGTAAACCAATCTCCAATGGCTAGATATTCCCCGTTCCAAAGATTTTCTTTCAACATGTTCATAGAATACTTCACTTAAAACTTATCCCAAAACCATAATCCCTTTTGCTTAAAAATTAAAATTTTAATAAGATTGTCGCCGCCCTGCTGTTCCTCAGGCATCCCCTGCATGTTTCAGTGTTTAACTTGTGTTCTAATTCCCTGCTAATTTGTATTTATTGTTAGGTTGAATATATATATATTTTATCCCGAACCTTACTACACTAGCACTGCAAAAGAATTGCTCCACAGTGCGACCCATGCTCGACCACACGAGGAGACCTCAAGGAGAGGCAGATGCCTGAAGATTTGATCAACGTCTGCAACATCGAGGGGGGGGGTGCCGAGACACACCTCTGAAACAAAAGGACTGTGACCTTCTTTCGAGAGCACCAAAAGGCATATCTTCCTTTTCAATCAGTTAACGACTGCCATTGATGCCTGTTTTTCCTCTTGTGTTTGAAATGTTTACATGTTCCTGCTGGTGCCATCCGTGAATCGTTATCTTTTACATCTCAAACCATTCTGCCCCCCCAAGGTGACTACGGGGCCATTAATGGCGCCGTCGGATCGGGCGGCGGCTCAAACACATACTGTTGCGAGTCTGGCAACTGTGGATGAATGCCTCTCAGACATTCCGTCTTTTCTTCCACTTTTTCAATCACTTCATCCTCTTTCTCTGACTTCCTCCCCCTACTTGGGAACGAGCATCTAACTTCAAAGAGCTGTTAACTCTTTGTTACAGCACACTCATGATTTTACGATTACACCTATACCCATTTTAGCTCTACTTCATCAATCCTTTTAGCACAATTGCAACCACTTTTATCACTCTTCCTAACATTTTAACACACAGACAAACACACAAATGTATACACGGGCCCACAAAACGACACACACACAGCTCTCAACACTGAACAACTACAAACAATAATAACATGTTATTAATAACAGCAACACAATCTATCTTTATCTTTGGCCAATAATAAGTGCTTCAATTCAACTAATCTTTTTCTGTAATTATGTATGTGCAGCCCTGTAGGGCCACTGCAGCCTCTGCCACAAATGCACACTGTCACTTATACACGCAGCACATTGAGGTGAGCGCATTTTTGGTTCATCTATCTTTTTTGTTTTTTTTTTGTCTTATCAATGCAGTTAGTTCTGTCTGATCTAGTTGTCCTTCTATGTGGCATTACCTGTTAATGTGGGAGTGGGGGTAACTCAGGATACAGGGGGCAGTTGCAACCCCCCTTCTTTACCTTCTTCAACAACCTTCTCTGTCATTCTCAAATACTGGTCCTGTTTCATCATCCTCCTTTCTATGGAACATTAATTGTTCCTTTCTCTTTTCTACACATTCACTATCTTTCTCTTTTCTTATTTCATCCCTACTTCATGTCTTTCTTCTCTTTTTTATGTTTCATTTTTATTAATTTATTCTTAATCTCCGTGCCACACCCGGGACCCGAGACCACTATCACACTTACAACTCTCCTTCGCCATCTTGAAATCAAAATCCACTCGTGCGTGTCCCAAACACACTTCTTACGCAGAACAATTTTAGCCTTCACATGCATACAGCTTCCACACAGACACGTAAATCCCAGATTTTAAACCGTGTCCCGATACGTAAATCCCAGATTTTATACCGTATCTTAACCACGAATAGTTCCAAACTATTCTAGTAGGTAAATCCCAGATTTTACACCCTACTAACGTCCACACTGTTACACTTTTTATTTTTATTTTATTATTATTTTTTTTTATATATATATTTACGCCGTTCCGCTCCTCTTTCCTCTTCTAACTTAGCGTTGCCAATGTGCAGAATTTGAAAAGCATCTGCCTACCTTATGTCACTGTGGGCCCAAAGAGGAAAGACGATCGGATGTGCGGCTCCTATCAGGTCGTCACCTGGTGTGGACGTGGGTCCCAGACCCGAGTCCCAGACTCTTGTGGTTTTTCTCGAAGTTCCAAACTTCTTTTACCTCTCATGCATCACGTCGGGGTTACCATAAATTGTTGGAATTTATCTTCATATCAATGTTAGAATTTAACTTTAACCCAATGTAAAGTCAAATTAGTAATCTGACTCCATTTCGCGACCTTACCCAACTCTCACTCATCCAACAATATGCACGCTCGTTCTGCAATAGAAAGGTATCAGGAAGCCGGCATTTTCACGCACAAGTGGGTTTATTCCCAATACACAGACTTTCTACATGGCACCTGGGTCTCGGGTCCCTCTCAATACAACTCTACACCTCTCTTGCCACCAGCGAATGTGTTCTACCCGAGTTGCCCAGTAATGATTCATCCTATACAATATGCAAATGGCACAGAGACAAAGGCATCCTGGCATGATTCTATTGGCTATGTGTATCCTGCAGTTAACTTTAGCTTGCTCTTATTGGTCTTTCTTCAAGTGGTGGCTCCTCCTGCTTGTGGTTGAAGGGTCCAGTTTCTTGTCGACCCCTTCCCGCTCGAGGTGTCTGTCTGCGCCAGGCACCAACCTAAAACCTCCCAAACCTTCACATTCTTTCACTTTCTTTGTTCAGCTTCACCAGCCACACACTCAGCATTCCACAGAATAACAGTGACACAAGATGCAGGACATCGAATAAAATTAGCCAGGTTTAAACTCTTCCACTCCTTCAAGCTGTATTGAAACAGTTATCTGAACATTGTGAATTTGGACTTTCACTAAATGACACTATACGTGACCGGCTGGTGTGTGGTCTGCGCTGTGAGTCAATTCAAAAACGACTATTGACAGAAGCTAACCTGCGACTGGAGAAATTAGCACATCAATGGAGATGGCTACCAAAGAAGCACAGTTGTTAAGCACTTCCACCCAAATACACAAGGTGGCAACGGAATTTACAAAGAAAACAGCATCAAACCAACCCTGTTATCGTTGCGGAAAATCAGGGCATCAGCCAACAGAGTGCTGGTGTAAGGACTTGGACTGTAGAAATTGTGGTAAGAAGGGCCACATTGAACGTGTCTGTAGAAGTAAGAAGATTCAGTCACACAAACAACATAATGAGAGACAAAGAGGTGGTGTAACCCGGAAGAAATATGTAAATAAGATGGTACATGAAGAGGATGGACACAGTGATTGTGAGTCAGAAGGAGATACAGTACATGTCTTATCTGTTATGGATGACCCGGATGATGGATATTGGGTCACACCGTTACTTGAGAATGTGCCAGTCCGAATGCAGCTGGACACGGGTACACGTGTGTCCATGATATCGGAAGTTGTTTACAAAGAGAAATTCCAACACCTTGTCCTCCAAAAGACTAGACTGAAGTTAAGAACATACACTGGTGCGCCTGTCCCAGTGCTAGGAGTTGTGTATGTGATGGTGGAACATAACAAACAGAAAAAGACTCTTCCCTTGTATGTTGTAAAAGGAAATTATCCAGCTTTGCTGGGCCGCTGGTGGCTCAAGAAGATCAAATTGAATTGGCAACAAGTGTTCATAATCAGGGAAGGAGAAACAACCTGCCTACAGAAGATCTTGAAAAAGCATTCCAAGGTTTTTGATGGTGAACTTTGGCAGCATGAAAGACATTACTGTTACGCTGAAGGTTAAACCTGGGAGTTCCCCAAGGTGTCTAAAAGCTAGACCCGTCCCATATGCCATCAAACCGAAAGTGGAAGCAGAATTGGATAGATTGGTAAAGAGTGGGGTCCTAGCCCCTGTAAGCACAAGTGACTGGGCTACCCCAATTGTTCCTGTCATAAAAAAAGATGGCAGTCCCAGAATTTGTGGTGATTTCAAAGTCACTTTGAATCCAGTTTTGTCAACTGAAAAGTATCCATTACCCCTCATTGATGATCTTTTCTCATGCCTGGCTGGAGGGAAGAAATTCAGCAAAATTGACTTATCGCAAGCATACCTCCAAATGAATGTGGAACGTGAGTCACAGGAGCTGTTGACCATTGTGACTCACAAAGGACTTTACCGGTATCAGAGACTCCCTTTCGGAATCACCTCTGCTCCAGCACTGTTCCAAAGGGCAATGGACCAGATACTGAGTGGTCTTTCTGGGGTTCAGTGCTACCTGGATGACCTGCTTTTCACCGGACCTGATAAACAGTCCCATTTACAAAATCTGGACGCGACCCTACAGCGACTGGAAGAATATGGATTGAAGGTCAGACGAGACAAATGTGAATTTTTCAGACCAAATGTTGAATATTTAGGACATGTGATTGACAGCACAGGACTGCACAAAGCACCGTCAAAGGTAAAGGCTATTGTAGAGGCTCCAGCTCCCAAGAATGTGACCCAGTTGAGATCTTTTCTGGGGTTGTTGACATATTATGCCAAGTTTGTGCCCAACCTTGCGAATATGTTAAAACCACTACATGTGCTACTTAATAAAACCACGCCATGGAAGTGGACGGCCAGATGTGAGTCGGCATTCCAGAATGTGAAGACGGCCCTTGTCGACTCTCGGGCCCTCGCCCATTTTGACCCCAAACTCCCTCTTCAGCTGGCTTGTGATGCTTCGCCTTACGGGGTGGGTGCTGTCGTGTCACATATCATGCCGTCTGGGGAAGAGAGACCGATTGCTTTTGCGTCAAGGACGCTTAACAAGGCGGAAAGCAATTATGCACAGATTGAGCGTGAGGCACTTTCCATAGTCTTTGGAGTAAAAAAATTTCATCAGTACCTATATGGCAGGAAATTCACGCTTCTGACAGACCATCGACCCCTGACCTCTATTTTGGGTTCGCATAAGGGCATTCCGTCACTGGCAGCCAGTCGCATGCAGCGTTGGGCTCTGCTGTTATCTGCCCACCAGTATGTCATCAAGTATAGGAAGTCGGACCTTCATCAGAATGCTGACGGGCTTTCGAGACTCCCCTTGCCTGTCACGCGCCCAGAGCCTGCGAACGCCGAAGTGTTTTACTTCGAGGAATTGTCCGTTACCCCAGTTACCTCGACGCAGGTGAAGAAAAAGACTCGCACTGACCCAGTCTTGTCCGAGATCGTGGATATCATCACTCGGGAAAGGGGAGGAGAGATGACACCAACCTTCAAGCCTTACTTAGTGAGACGAGATGAGCTTTCAGTCCAGAATGGATGCTTATTGTGGGGCTATCGTGTAATAATTCTACCACCCCTCAGAGAGAAACTACTTGCGGAGTTGCATGTTGGACACTGCGGTGTGGTTAGGATGAAGGAAATTGCACGCAGTTATTTTTGGTGGCCAGGCTTGGATGCAGCCATTGAGGAGAAAGCAAGATCGTGCATTGACTGCCAGAAATCGAGAAACCTCACACAGCTTGCACCTTTACACCCATGGGACTGGCCTGAGGAACCGTGGCAAAGAGTCCATATTGATTTTGCTGGACCACTCGAGGGCCACATGTTCCTAGTGGTAGTCGATGCTCATAGCAAATGGCCTGAAGTCGCTGTCATGAAAAGCACCTCTTCAGAGAGAACTGTCGAAGAGTTAAGATCTATGTTCTGCAGGTTTGGTCTTCCTCAACAGCTTGTCAGTGACAATGGCCCACAGCTGGTGTCGGAAGAGTTCCGAATGTTCATGGAAGAGAATGGTATTCAGCACATCAGGTCTGCACCGTATCATCCTGCTACAAATGGGCTTGCTGAAAGATTCATACAAACCATGAAGCAAGCGCTAAAGTCCTCCCCAAGTACCCAATCTCTAAACCGTCGCCTCAACAGATTTCTGTTGTCATACCGAAACACGGCCCACGCCACAACTAAGGTGTCTCCGGCCGCATCAATGTTCAAGAAAGCACTCCGCACACGACTTGACCTCTTAAGACCTCAAAAGACAAAAGACATTGTTCATCACCAACAGGAAGCTCAAATGGGACAACGGGCGAAAGCCAAGTTACGGTCCTTAACGGCGGGGGATACGGTTCTTGCTCGGAACTATGCCCGCGGTAATAAGTGGACACCTGCAACAGCTGTTGCGAAAACAGGCCCAGTATCATATACAGTGAAGACCCATGATCACCTCGTTTGGAGACGACATATTGATCAATTGCTCCTGGCTTCCGGCCCTGGGGAAGACTCATCTCGTGCTACGCCCTTCAATCCAGCGCCAGCGGTCTATCAAGAGCTACATCCACCTTCAGAGGAACCTCAGGAGCAACCCTCTGAAATGGACAATGTCCACGGAACACCTAAGCCTGCTCAGGGGACTATGCCCGGTACCCCTCTCAACTCAGGAGTCATTCAGCCATCTTCAACAGACACTGTAACTGACTTATTGATCGGTCGTACTTATCCTAAAAGACAAAGACGACCCCCTGACAGACTGACGTTGTAGTGTAGTGACTAACCCATTTTATGGGGCAGAATAATCCCCAGGGTTTAGTCCGGATTGAGGTAGTCCACCCTCTCTCCGTAGTTAGCGCCCGGTTTGAGGGCTAGTTAAAATTGTTGTGTGTTGAATCACAATCTTTACATGGTAAAAAATAAATAAATAAATAATAATAATAAGGTTGACTTTTGCTAAGGGGACCTTAACAGTAAGGGGGAAGGAATATGTTATGTATTGATTGTAGTCGTTGCTCGTCGAGAATGCAGCGGTGCCCCCTTGTTGATGACGTAAGTTGTTGTTGAGTGCGGAACAAAAATATACAGACGTAGTTGAAATGGCTTCCTGTCTCCCGAGTCTTTACTTTGGATATTAACCCTCCTACCCAAGTTATAACAGTCACCTTTTTTGTTTTTAATTGCGGTCGAAATACTTTCGTTATACATCAAGAAGAGTAAAATTATCAAAGGTTTATCTATTTTTGATAAGGAAATAAGATTGACCCAACTGGCTGATGAAACAGCATTGTTCCTCAGGGACAAACAGCCAAAAGGACACACAATTTCTACACTAATCGATAACTTTTTGACTGCTTCCGGGTAAAAATTATGGATCAAAATGTGAAATTATGTGCATATATCAAACGGACGAGCCAACTTTATGCAATATCCCTGTTAAAAGATGTTTTGATTATCTTGGAGTTTATATCTGTAGTAATGTTTAGGAGCGTCAAATACTAAAATTCTCCCCCAAATTACTGAAAACTAAAACAATATTAAACCTATGCCTTCAAAGAGACTTATCTATTTTGGGAAAAGTCTAAAGCTAGGGCTAAAGCTCAAGGTTTCCAGACTCGTTTGTCCAGCTCTGTCCCTTGATGTTAGCAATTTAACAAGTAAGGACATTAATAATGTACTGAAGGGTCTGCGATTTGTGAGGGATTAAGAGGGCATGTTTGTTTTATATGTGGGAGTTTGTGCATTAAAATTTCCCATATTTCGTTTACTGCCTGTAATTCTCCTGTCTGTTTAAATAGGCACTAGTTTGTTTTGCGGAAGCTTACAGGGATTTTGTTTTGCGTATGTCACACGAGAGTGTACATTGCACAGTGTTACTACGCACGCGGCCAGTTGGACTTTTTTTCGAGAGACATTTTTTATAATAAACGGAGCAGTTGAGTCGCCACGGAGAAGTTTAAGTGAGGCGTGAGTTTCCAGTGGGCGAGTGACAACAGTCAAGAGACAGTGAACACGCTTCGAAAGGCAAATGCGCGTTTTCTCAGCACGGCAGCCGGCCGAAACATCGAGCGTGAGTTAGCAAGCTAGGCTAACTCACCCAATGGAGATGAGAGGACACCCGAAGCCATTCACGGTGTGTCGCAGTCAGCAGGGGCGGACTGTGAGCATCTGTTGGACTGGGCAGCGTTTTCCGGATCCACCGTCATCGCAGCAGTCAGCCACCCTCGCCAGCGGAACTCCTCCCCGACGTTTGACAAGCAGGTGCACTCGCTCACTCGCCAGCGGAGGAGCAGTTTCTCCTCCTCACTTCCAGTAACCGCGGCAACATTGGCCAGAACATTCAATATATAATATAATACCAATTTGGGCTACGGCACAAATTTTGGTCCTTCGAGCCGGATCCAACAGACTCAAGGATGTCCAGAGAGAGTGGAAGGTTTCCAGCAAAAAGTCTTATCTACCCTGCTCGACCATGTGTGCTCGAACATCAAGCACGCATACTGGGCCCTCCCACTCGCCCCCCTCGGCCAGTCAGACCACCTGTCCTTGCAGCTCGCACCTGCGTACACCCCTCTCAGGCGCAGATTCAGGCCCACCCGTGGTACCACATATTGGATGAGCTCTATGAGCTGGGAGAAATGGCAGAAATTAAGGATGACCAGGCCCTGGACACATACCCCAACCAACCACTCAGTAACCTAGTGAAGTTCTCGGACTTCCTGAAATCTGAGATGAGGCACATCCGCCTCCCCAAGTGTGAAGGTGCGAAGTGCAGTGGACGAGACAAGTCTGACTGAAACTCAAGCAAAAGGGGACGGTCCACCCAGGTACTGACAACCATCCCTGAAACCCCAGTTAAGGAGCAACAAGAGACATTGAAAGCGATACAGGGTGGCTCTTCAAAGAAATGAGGGAGGAGACCTCCTCCCCAGTGTCAGTGCTGTACCGAGACCCACTGGCCAGACAAATATCCCGTATTCAAGGAGAAGACTACGGAGGAGAAGGAACAGTGGATTTTAGACAATAAACGGTGCTGGAGGTGCGCCCGTGAACACCTTGCAAAGGACTGCACCCTGAAGGGACCCTGCAGACGGACCAGATGTGGGAAGACCCACCTCACAGCCCTCCACGACCTGAACATCAGAGACGTCAAATCAAACCATGACATCGTGGAAGCCCAAAGTGAGCCACCAGAAGGGATCCGCACCTACTATTTGGGCCCCACCAGGGGTAGCAATCCCCGCGTGCTGTTGAAAATGGTACCAGTGGTCCGACACCGTGACAAGACCCTGGAGACCTACGTGGTTATTGATGATGGCTCAGAGCGCACTCTGCTAATGCGAGATGGATCCCCACCATCCAACCAGGGCACACAACCATTAGTGGGGAGAGTGTGGCCCTTACTATCACATTGGTCAGTCTCCCAGTCCAGCTACCTCATGGAGGTCCTGATGAAGAGGTACCCTCATCTCTGTAACCTGGGGATCGACTCTACAAAGGCGGTGAACCCCACCCTCCTGCGTGGCTCTGATAATGTGGATCTCACTTTACCCAAGCACATCATTCAGGGTCCACCTGGATGTCCAGTTGCTCTGCAGACCCCCTTGGGTTGGACCCTCCAGGGTCCCATCAGCCTGAGAAATAGGAAGACCCATCAGACCCACTGCCTCTACATAGGAGCCAGACATGAAGATGAGGCACTGCTGGAGAACGGGCAGAAATTGTGGCAGATGGACGTCACTCCATACAAAAATGAGAAAATGCACACTCACTCCAAGGAAGACAAGAGCGCGATGGATCTTCTCCAATCGAAAACTAAGCGTGTTTGTTCGCACAGTGTCCTCAGATTTGCTACGCCGCTCTTGAGAAGAGAGCCCATGCCAATCTTCAAGGTTCCTCCCAGCATAGTAATGCCGTGCCTGCTTACGACCGAACGAAGAAAGGACCCTGACGCAGCTACCACCTATGATGAGGAGACGCATAAACTCATTGCGTAGGGACTGGTCAGAAAGTTGGAACCTGCTGAGGCGGAAAGGAATGCTGAGTCATGGTACCTTCCCAACCATAATGTTGAACACAATGGAAAGAACAGAGTGGTTTTTAACTGCAGCTTCCAAGTACGCCAGCAAAACCTGAATTTCCACCTCCTGCTCGGCCCTACTCTGACCCCTCCTCTCCTTGGCGTCATGGTGCGCTTCCGAAGGCACAAGACCGCAGTCAATAGTGACATAAACGTATGTTTCACCAGGTCTGTCTGCTCGACGAAGACAAACCACTCATGAGGTTCCTGTGGAGAACAAACCCGGACGACTCAGAACCGTCCCCCTTCGGGACAACCTGCAGCCCATGTTGTGCCACCTACGCCCTGCAGCGTCACGTCGACAGCAGCACTGCAGTGGTCTCAGATGTTGTCCATCACAGCTTTTATGTGGACAACTGCCTCCATAGCGTGGAGACTGCAGAAGAGGCCCGCAAGCACCTTCCTGGCCACTGCTGACTTTGATGTCCGCCAGTGGCCAGTAATGACCCTGAGGACATCCGAGACCTCCCAGAAGAAGCGATGTCCGACAGTCGTGAGACATGGGTGTCTCAGTCCTTTGACAATGCCCTGAAGATGACGCTCGGTCTCCTCTCGCGCTTCAAATCCGACACCCTGTGCTACGGACTCAAGAAGATCGAACCTCGTCACTACGTCACCATGAAGTCAATCTATAGCACATTGGCAAGTCAATATGACCCGTTAGGTCACATCACCCCTACACAACCCGTGCCAAGGTTCTGGTCACAGAGCTTTAGACAGAGAAGAGGGGATGGGATGACCCCCTACCTGAACCGCTTGGGGGGAAGTGGAAGGAATGGGAGGAAGAGCTCCCCGCCCTCCAATGGATTTAGTTCCCCAGGTGCTACTTTCCACAGAGTGTGAGTCTGACCAGCAGCAAGGTCTCCCTCCACGTGTTCTGTGATGCATCCGAGATGGCATACGGTGCCGTGGCATATCTGCGCGCGGAAGAGCCTGATGGTACAGTTCACGTCTCCTTCCTCCTCGCGCGCTCAAGAGTCGCGCCGAAAAGGCAGCTATCAATCCCCAGACTGGAACTCTGCGCTGCTCTAAGTGGAGCTCAGATGGGAAAAATGCTAAAGGACGAGCTTCACCTGCCACTGTATGAGGTTTGGATGTGTTCCGATTCCACAACCGTCATCCACTGGATCCAGTCGACCTCATGTAAATATGAAGTCTTTGTCGCGTGACGGAGATCCAAGAGCTTGTGGGAACCAGCTGCTGGCGTTACATAGGAACCAATGTGAACCTGGCAGACCTCATCACTAAAGGTCAGAATCAGAAATCCCTTTATTGTCATTGTACTCAAGTGTGCAACGAGATTAGAGACCTCCCCTCTCCAGTGCAATACAACAATAATTCAGTTAAATATATAAATTAGATAAATAAGAGAATAGTTAGTGCAATGGAAAACAATACTGAATAGGATATATAAAAACACATCACGTTGCTGTTCTGCAAGGTAAGGGTGGTCGTGTGTGTGTGTGAGAGTTTAGAATGGAGATGGCTCTTGGAAAGAAACTGTTTGTCTGTCTATTGGTCCTTGATTTGATGCACCTGTAGCGCCTGCCAGAGGGCATCAGGTCGAACAGGTGTGAGTTTGGGTTGGGTATTGTCTTTGACGATATTGAGAGAGGTGCAACCCTCGAGCAATTGGCCTGTCCCAACATCTACCACCGAGCATCAGATTTCCTCAGAGAGCCAGAGAGCGATGTGGCCGATCTCAAACCTATAACACCAAACAGCCTTCTGATGGGGCGGCGAGACGCGGCCCTCCATCTTGCGGTCCATGCCTTCACTGAGATTATCGGCAGGAGGCAATGGAGTTATAGTCAGGCCTTAGCCGACCAATTTTGGAAGAGGTTCAATACGGAGTACCTCCCATCACTGCAAGGCTGTCACAAGTGGCTCAACGAAAGAGGCAACCTAGAACCAGGAACCCCAGTCATGATTGTGGATCAGGCACTCCCCCGTGCTCGCTGGCTCATCGGACGGGTGAAGAAAGTAGTGAAAGACGACGACATTGGAGGAAGAACTTATCATAGACCAGTCTCATCCAGCTACCCCAGTACTCTGACTCTGACCCGCCTGACCTGACTGACAACTCGACTGCAGACCCTCATTCAGTAGTTGCTGATTTGCGCCGCAAATCAGGGGCCGGCTGTACTGAAGGGTCTGCGATTTGTGAGGGATTAAGAGCGCATGTTTGTTTTATATGTGGGAGTTTGTGCATTATAATTTCCCATATTTTGTTTACTGCCTGTAATTCACCTGTCTGTCTGTAGGCACTAGTTTGTTTTGCGGAAGTTTACAGGGATTGTGTATTTGCGTACGTCATGCGAGAGTGTACAGTGCACAGTGTTACTATGCGCGCGGCGAGTCGGACTTTTTTTTGAGAGACATTTTTTATGATAAACGGAGCAGTTGAGTGAGTCGCCAAGGAGAAAATTAAGTGAGGCGTTGGTTGGTGGGATTCCAGCGGGTGAGTGACAACAGTCAAGAGACAGTGAACACCCTTCAAAAGGCGAATGCGCGTTCTCAGCACGGCAGCCGGCCGAAACATCGAGCGTGAGTTGGCAAGCCTGGCGAACTGACCGAGGGAGACGAGAGGACACCCGAAGCCATTCGCGGTGTGTCACATTCAGCAGGGGCGGACTGTGAGCATCAGTTAGACTGGGCAGCGTCTTTCGGGTCCACTGTCATCGCAACAGTCAGCCACCCTCGCCAGTGGAACTCCTCCCCGACGTTTGACAAGCAGGTGCACTCGCTCACTCGCCAGTGGAGGAGCAGTTTCTCCTCCTCACTTCCAGTAACCGTGGCAAGGTTGGCCAGAACATTCAATATATAATATAATACTATTTTTTATGTTGCTATATTTGGTCATATAAAGTGAATATTATTCAGCAATTGTTTGGTTGTAATAAATTATATTAAGTTTTGAATCTGGTTTCCTCTTGCTCTCTCCGAAAGCCAAAGGTGCATTTGAACTGTTTTACTTTATGGACTTGAATTATACATTTAAAGTGAAATGGTTAAAAGAATGTATAAAATCTCCAGGATCAATTTGGTATTTTAGCCCATAAATATATTCAATAGTTTAGGAGGACTACAGTTCTTATTATCGTGCAGGAGGACTACAGTTCTTACTATTGTGTAGGAGGACTACAGTTCTTATTATCATGTGTAGCGTATATGTAGTAGTAGTTTCGTGTGGTTTTTCACACCTCCTGTCTTTTTTTCTCCTATTCCATTTCCAATTTTTTGAGGTGTGTAGTCGAGAGCAAGTTTTTTAACGCTTGGTTCGACCACCAGGGTGAGATTCCTCTTAGTCAGGCCCCCAGAGTGCTGGCTGCACTCCAGGGAGCCGCTCAAGCCTCCACACAACGGCAACGTGGGAATCTCGGTCGTGGAGGTGTAGCGTTTATGCGACATGTGGACCACTGATCAGCGTCTGAGAGACAATATCCAGCCAGACCGCATCACCACATCTGCTCAGTATAAAGCAGATCAGCAGGGGTTCCCTACAAAGTGATTTGGCAAGGACTTGCCAGACCCTAAGCTGATCAACAGACTCCTGATAAGGGACACTCTTTGTCACCTAGAGGATTTCAACAGACTCTGGTTGCGTATTCAAGCTGCCGTCAACGCAGACAGTTTGGCATCTGGCAAACCTGTGACAGCGGGATACAATACAATACAATGCAACTTGATTTATATAGCGCATTTCATATCTGCTTCCACCAACTTGGCAGGCTGCCCAAAGACTGATCCACAGAGGTCTACATAAAAACTGCAGCTACAAGTTCCTGACTTTGACTCTGACACTCCCTCTCTCTTCGCCCTACAACGCTCTCTTCACCCAAAGGCTCTCTCTCCAACTCTTCAAGATCGCCACAGAGAACAAACTCTCGAGGGAGTTTTGGCTCCCAAATTTCATTTTTTGTAAACTTTTGGTGGGTTGGTCATTTCCCAATACCATTGACTGTGGAGTGGCAACTAACTGAGAACTGGTACCTCACCCACCACCATGTGGCAGGTGAAGCCATGAAAACCCGGCTTTCATGAGCGCATGTTGAGGCCACGTTTGTTCTGCTTCGGTTGGTACTTTCCTCTTTATTTTTACTTCTCTTCACACCTGCTCAACACCCAAGACCCTGGTGAACAGATGGAAGTGACGACATATGTGGTTCCCTTGGCTTTTAGTTGGTGCATACAAATTTGTAAGTAGTAACTAGCAAACTTTGTGCTTTCATAAAGTCACACACTGTCACTAAATTGTTGGAGTTGAGTCACCGTTGAAATAAAAAGTAGTTAGGAAATGAACCTTAAAAGCCAAACTTACTCCAATGCATGTTTGTTTTTTTGTACTCGAGAAGAAAAGGGTCAAATAAAGACTCAACAACTGATTAGAGTTCCGATATTTACTTTCTTCGATTTCTGGAGTCCAGGAAATAGTACAAAGACAGATATCTGGGCGGCTTTTTCTTAATCTCACGAGAAACTGTACTCGATCGAGCCCAGTCGAAAAATGGGTTGCATCTTTCAGCCTAGTTTCAGATTTTATCAGAGTTTTTTTATGTCAAGGGTAATGTAGGTGGAATCGGTTGTCCTCACTCCCTCCCATGTCACGGGTCCACGTCCAAGGGAAGATCCTCTCCAGGTTAGTCATCGTCTGGAAGGTTGATTCCCGTCTGGTCCCCAAGACTAGCACGCCAAGGCTGGCCTTCTCCGGCGGGTAGTCTCTCCGTCTCTTGTGCAGGCATTTCCCTGTAATCTTGTTGGTGTGCATGTGTGCGCGTGTATGTGCATGTGTATGTGTTTGTGCGTGTGTATGTGCGTGCGCTCTGATCACAAATTGTTATGTCTTCTGGAATGTGTTTTTGGGATAGCGTCTTTGTGACACCTCCAGTGGCCAATTTGATATGTTTGCATCTCTTCAGCCAATGTGCAGAATGTGCTTTGTCGTATTTGTCCATGAAGTGTTGTGAACGTGAGTGCAAGTCATGGAAATGTTATGTGTGCAAGTTTGTCTCACTACTGAAAATTTCAACAAAGTTCACACATTTAAACTAAGTAGTATAAATTTAACGTCTGAGAGTCATCAATAAATCAGAAAACATTAGGACTACAATCCCAGTCATTATTGTGACCAGTGCTTCTAGTTTCATTTGATAAATGCTTCTTGTTTAATCAATGTTTAACATATTAAGTAAATATGAACCTGCTAAATTAAAAAATTGACATTCTGTGCCGTAAGTGTTTAAAATAATGCCAGTAATCGTAATACAATCCTTCAAAAGTCATCGCTATACCTTCTTACGCTCATCTATTAGATGTCCCATTTTGTCCTTCACATCATTCATTTCCGATTTTTGTTTTTGCTTCGTCATTCATTTAGGCTTGCCGTAGAATAGGATTTTGTCATATCTTCAATAACTGTCGTTAATAGACCTGCGTGAAGTTGGCCCCCCATTTCTTGCAAAAATAGGGGGAAATAGTTTGTTTCGTTTGTGCTGCGTTTGTGCTCGTTTGTGCTGCTTCGGTTCCAGAGATATTACACTTTTTTATTTCGAGTGGTGACGTCACCCAGCCCCCCATTTTCATCCAAATGAGTCGGGAATGGTGCCATTTGTTTGTGCTCGTTTGTGCTGTTAAAATTTTAGTTTGTGCTGCTTCGGTTCCAGAGATATTACACTTTTTTATTTCGAGTGGTGACGTCACCCAGCCCCCCATTTTCATCCAAATGGGTCGGGAATGGTGCCATTCGTTTGTGCTACGTTTGTGCTCGTTTGTGCTGTTAAAATCTTCGTTTGTGCTGCTTCGGTTCCAGAGATATTAGACTTTTTTATTTCGAGTGGTGACGTCACCCAGCCCCCCATTTTCATCCAAATGGGTGAATGGTGCCATTCGTTTGTGCTGCTCCGGTTCGATAGATATTCTACGTTTTAATTCACGCGGTGACGTCACAAAGACTCACGCTCCGGCGTCAGTCTATTTTGTTTTGGATGCTGTCGAACAAGGAGCTAGGTATCGTGCTACCGCGTTCAGTTAATCACTTCAGTTATGTATTTTTGGTCTGTGTTGAATCTCGTGGTTATGCGTGACGTCATCACGCAGTGCATGTGTTGACAATGTAAATGAGAGCTCTTCATGTCATCTTGCTCTGCTCCGTTGCGATTAAAAAGTCACCCGTCTACACCTGAGCCTTCCTTCATCCTTACCCGAAATAATAGTAGAGGATACAACAAAAGTGGCGACGAGGACGTCTGAACCTACGACGGTTTTTTGGGGGGGAGTTTCTGCGGGTCGCGGAGCTCGGATCCATGTGTTAGTCGGTGCCATTCCCCCGGCGGTGACAAAGTTTTTTTCTCTCTCGGGGAGGACTTTACGCTGAGTGCGGAGGAGAAGTGGCGGCAAAAGGTTTTTGGAAGCCGCGGACATTAAAAGTTTTGCGGAAGACAGTCAAGTAAGTGGCAGGCTGATTAACCAGGCGCAGAATGGCGGGAGTTATCGGCTCGATTGGCCCCTTTGACGAGGACGTTGAGCAGTGGAGCTCGTACACGGAACGTTTTGGCTACTTCATTTAAGCTAATGCTATTGAGGACGAAAGGAAAGTACCAATGTTTTTGAGTGTGATGGGTCCGAAGACATTTACTTTGCTTCGTAATCTGGTACAACCAGCTGCACCGGGGAGTAAAACATATAGAAATAGAATAGAAATAGAAATCCCTTTATTGTCATTGTACTCAAGTGTGCAACGAGATTAGAGGGCTCCCCTCTCCAGTGCAATACAACAATAATACAGACAAATATATAAATTAGATAAATAAAGAAGACAGTGCAATGGAATTCAGTACTGAAAAGGGCATATAGAAACACATCACAATGCTGTTTTGCGAGGTTAGGGTGGTCTCGTGTGTGTGTGAGAGTTCAGTATGGAGATGGCTCTCGGAAAGAAACTGTTTCTCAGTCTATTGGTCCTTGATTTGATGCATCTGTAGCGCCTGCCAGAGGGCAACAGGTCGAACAGGTGTGAGTTTGGGTGGGTATTGTCATTGACGATGTTGAGAGCCCTTCTGAGGCACCGGGCGGTGTAGATGTCCGACAGTGGGGGGAGAGGGCAGCCAATAATCCTTTGCGCTGTTTTGACTGTCCTCTGGATCCTCACTCTGTCCGCCTCAGTGCAGCCGCTGTACCAGGTGGAGACACAGTACGTCAGCAGGCTCTCGATGGACGAGTGGTAGAAGGCCAGCAGCAGCTTCCTGTCCAGGTTGAATTTCCTGAGGACTCTCAGGAAGTGCAGACGTTGGCGGACCTTCTTTACCACTGCTGTGGTGTTGTGACTCCAAGATAGGTCATCGGAGATCTGTACTCCCAGGAACTTGAACGTGTGGACCCTCTCCACACACACGCCTTCGATGCAGAGGGGGGGCGGCAGCGTCTTGTTCCTCCTGAAGTCGACGACAATCTCCTTTGTTTTAGCAGAGTTAAGGTGCAGTCTGTTGTCCTTGCACCAAGTTGTCAGTCTCTTTACCTCCTCTCTGTAGGCTGTCTCGTCACCTTCCGAGATCAGACCGACCACTGTCGTGTCGTCAGCAAACTTGACGATGGTGTTGTTGCCGTGGGCCGGGCTGCAGTCGTAGGTGTAGAGGGCGTACAGGAGAGGACTCAGCACGCATCCTTGGGGGGAACCGGTGCTCAGCATGAGGGTGGAGGACGTGTAGGGGCCGAGCAACACAGTCTGGGGTCTGTTGGTCAGAAAGTCCTTAATCCAGATGCGTGTGAGGGCAGGGAGGCCGAGAGTGTCCAGTTTGGCGACGAGGATGTCTGGGATGATCGTGTTGAATGCCGAGCTGTAGTCCACAAAGAGCATCCTTGCATAGCTCTGCTGTCGTTCCAGGTGGCCCAGCACAACATGCAGAGCAGTGTCGCTCTCTCCTCAAGGCCCGTGACGCTATGAAGAGATAGTGGGTGCCATTTTTCACCAAAACCTCTTGTCATTGCCGAGAGATATAGATTTCACAAGCAAGAGGAGGGGGAGTCCGTAACCATTTTTGTGACAGCTTTGAGAAAGCTAGCTGAACATTGTGAGTTCAAACAGGTGCTAAATGACACACTAAGGGACAGACTAGTGTGTGGATTAAGAAATGAAGCAGCACAGAAAAAGTTGCTGACTGAAAGTGACCTGACCCTGGAAAAGGCTATCAACATCAGCGTTACAATGGAAATGGCGTCCAGAGAGGCTCAGCAACTAAATGCTACTGGAATAGTGCACAACGTTGCAGGCAGTCAGAGCAGCTCTCCGGGACCGTGTTATAGGTGTGGAAAAACACGTCATCTTGCATCTACCTGCTGGTGTAAAGAAATGGACTGTCGTCAATGTGGCAAGAAAGGACATGTGAAAAGAGCATGTCGGAACAAGAAAACTATGGAAAAGAGTAAGAAACGGGACTTAAAAGACAAATTCAGAAATAAAAAGAAAGTGTAGACTGTAAAAAATGACAAAAGCTCATCTTCTGATGAAGAAATGAACGTCAAAACAGTGCGTATAATGAATGCAGATGAAAGCTCAGATTGCTATTGGGCTCAGACTAACCTGGAAGGGCATCCAGTTAAAATGCAGATAGACACAGGGTCTAAGGCATCGCTTGTGTCATATCAAGTCTACAAGCGGTGCATGAAACATGTTCCTTCACGCCCTTCTGACACTGTTTTCAAGGCATATACAGGACACAAAGTGCACATTAAAGGAATGACCGATATAACGGTTGAGTGAAACAGTCAAACTGCTAAGCTACCAGTGTATGTTACGAGAGGAAACTGCACCAATCATGGGGCGTGTGTGGCTGAAAGCATTACGTCTTGATTGGCAAGAAGTCAGACGGTTGTCAAACGAGAATTTACAACTGCAAACCATCCTTGACAAGAATGAGGAGGTTTTCCGACCAGAGTTGGGTAGCATGAAAAATATCACAGTGAAACTACACATTAAGCAAGGAAGCAAACCAGTGTTTATGAAGGCTAGGACAGTGCCTTATGCCATTCGTGACAAAGTCGAGGCAGACTTGGAAGCATTGGTCAAAAGTGGAGTGCTGGAACCTGTTTCAACAAGTGAACGGGCAACTCCCATTGTGCCAGTACACAAAAAGAATGGAGGAATACGCACATGTGGAGATTTCAAAGTGACTGTCAATCCGGTGTTGAGTGCAGAGCAATATCCACTCCCACTGATTGATGATTTGTTTGCTGGACTGAGCAGTGGACAAAAGTTCAGTAAGATTGACTTAAACCATATCTGCAAATGCATGTGGAGGAAGAGTCACGTGAAATACTGACCATAAACACTCAAAAAGGACTGTTTAGGTATTGCAGACTGCCGTTTGGTATTACATCGGCTCCAGCAGTATTTCAGCGTGCCATGGATCAAATTCTCAGTGGATTACGTGGTGTACAGTGTTATTTGGATGACATAATGTGCACCGGAGCAACCGATGAAGAACATCTTCAAAATTTGGATGCTACACTGCAAAGATTACGTGATTATGGACTCAGAGTTCGCAAGGAGAAATGTGACTTCCTGAAACCATCTGTGGAGTATCTAGGGCACGGCATAGATGGGAAAGGCCTGCATACGTCACCTTCAAAGATCACAGCCATTGTGGACGCCCTGCCACCTGAGAACGTGAGTCAGCTGCGATCTTTTCTCGGATTGTTGAATTATTATGGAAGGTTCATACCAAATTTAGCATCACTGCTACGACTGCTACATGAACTGTTATGTCAAGACAAGAAATGGAAATGGACTAGTGAATGTCAACAAGCATTTCATAATGCTAAAAATGCATTAACCACGTCCAAGGTGTTAACACATTTCAATCCGTCATTACCAATCCAACTGGCATGCGACGCGTCACCCTATGGAGTGGGTGCTGTCATCTCTCATGTGTTTCCAAATGGTGAGGACAGACCCCTTTGGCTGCCAGGATGGCCGAGTGGTCTAAGGCGCCGCGTTCAGGACCCAGTCTCCCCAGGAGGCCTGGGTTCGAATCTCGAATTTCCCCATTGTGGGACTAATAAAGGCAATATTATTATTATTGCGTTTGCATCCAGGACGTTGAACAAGGAAGAGTCGAACTATGCTCAACTGGAACGAGAAGCACTGGGCATTGTTTTTGGCGTGAGAAAATTTCACCAATACCTATATGGAAGGAAGTTTACTCTGCTCACAGATCATCGACCTCTGACAACTATCTTGGGACCACACACAGGAATACCATCTCTGGCAGCTTCGCGTCTCCAGCGATGGGCTTTACTGTTGTCGGCTCACTCCTACGACATTAAGTATCGGAAATCAGTCTCTCATTGCAACGCAGATGGACTTTCAAGGTTGCCACTCCCTGTCACGAAACATGAATCGAACACAGTGGACATCTTCTACTTCAGGAGCGTTGAAAGAGCGCCTATAACTGCATCCCAAGTGAAAAAGGCGACACATACTGACTTGTCAGTGGTTATGGACATGGTCATGAATGGACGTTCAGTAGGTGATAGTGCTACACTGAAACCTTACAGTAATAGGAGGTGGGAACTTACTGTCCAGTCCGGGTGTCTGCTGTGGGGAAGGAGGGTCATCATTCCACAGTCACTGCGTGCTAAAATGTTGAAGCAGCTTCATGCGGGAACAGTGGAATAATAAAAATGAAGGAGATGGCCAGAAGCTACTTTTGGTGGCCAGGGCTAAACAAGGAAGTCGAACATATGGCCATGAGTTGCCCATCTTGTCACAAAACCCGCAATAATCCTCCAGCAGCACCACTTCATCCATGGGATTTTCCTCAGGACCCTTGGTATCGGATTCATATTGATTTTGCGGGTCCAGTTGAAGACAGAATGTTCCTGATTGCTGTTGATGCACACAGTAAGTGGCCAGAGGTGGCTATAATGAAATCCACAACTGCAGAAAAGACAGTTGACGAACTGGGAGAAATCTTTAGTAGATTTGGTGCTCCTGTCCAACTTGTTTCAGATAATGGCCCTCAACTTGTGTCCAAAGAAATGTCGGACTTTCTGCATGTCAATGGAGTACAGCACATCAAGTCAGCTCCATAGCACCCTGCAACAAATGGGTTAGCAGAGAGGTTTGTGCAAACACTAAAAAACTCACTTAAAACATCACAAGGACAAGGAACGCTCCACCAGAGACTACATGAGTTTCTTCTCAAATACCGGACCACTCCACATTCAACCACCAAGACATCACCCGCCAGCCTGATGTTCAACAGAGAACTACGGACCAACTTGGATCTTCTTAAGCCTGCAGCAGTGAAAGACATTGTTCGGGGAAGTCAAAGGAAACAAATAATGCAACGGGACATTCATGCAAAAGACAGAGTTTTCACACCCGGAGAGAAAGTGCTCGCAAGGAATTATCAAGGCAAAACTAAGTGGATTCCTGCTACTGTTATTGCCCAAACAGGACCTGTCTCCTACACAGTTCAGTCAGCTGATGGTGTTTGGCGCCGCCATGTGGACCAACTTTTAAGGGCGTCTCCAAGCACCCCTGAATTGTCTGTGACTATCGATTGTGACAAAAATGTTGGTGAATGTTTACCTGAACCCTGTAATGTATCTTTACCTGTGGCAAATTCCGTTAGCCCTGCTGTTGTTCATGGTTCAGATAAATTAGGAATTACCTGTGGAAGAGAGCGCACCAGTACCAGAACCTAGTCATATGGGAAAGACTGCTGTAGCGCTAGAACGTCGCTATCCTACTCGGGAAAGGAAAGCACCTGATCGTTTGAATTTGTAGGTCAGGTGTTGAAAAAAGAAAACAAAAACAAAAAAATTGTTCTGAGTTGTTAGTGTTTTCTTACCTAGTTAAAGAGTCTTGAAAAAAAAAGAAATGAAAAAAAAATCAAAAAGGGAATTTACTGCTTCTGATGTAAGGGGGGAGGATTACAATTACACATGTACTGTTTTTATATTAATTCAGTTGTTCTCAAATGAGGGAATGCTACATCAAAGGGTGTGTTTATGTTGTTTTTATTTCAAAATAGTTCAATGGATATGTTTCGGCCTCACGTCTGCTATAATTTAAGAAATAATCACATAGCTTTAATGACTACTGATGAAATAAGTGAGTGAGCAGTAGAACAACATATTAAAAGAAATAAGATCGAATTTAAAGTAATTTACAGCAGTCAAAACAGGAAGATTTTAAGATTACTGTATGCTAGCAAAAAAAGCTACTACATTGAGTGTAACATGTTTACCTGAAGTTCGTCCGGCAACAGTTGCTTTCCAGAATCATGAAGAATGTAAAATGCGCAGAAACATACAAAACATCGTTTCATTCCAGGAACTAGTTTATAACCTGGAATTAATTACAAATACGAGTGATTGAATGATTAACTGAACGCGGTAGCACGATACCTAGCTCCTTGTTCGACAGCATCCAAAACAAAATAGACTGACGCCGGAGCGTTAGTGTTTGTGACGTCACCGCGTGAATTAAAACGTAGAATATCTATCGAACCGGAGCAGCACAAACGAAACTTTTAACAGCACAAACGAATGGCACCATTCCCGACTCATTTGGATGAAAATGGGGGGCTGGGTGGGCGGCACGGTGGCCGACTGGTTAGCACGATGGCCTCACAGTGAGAGACAGCATCGGGCGTGGGTTCGATCCCGGCTCCGGCCATCCTGTGTGGAGTTTGGATGTTCTCCCCGTGCCTGCGTGGGTTTTCTCCGGGTACTCCGGTTTCCTCCCACATTCCATAAACATGCATGACAGGCCGATTGAACGCACTCTAAATTGCCCGTAGGTATGAGTGTAAGCGCGGATGGTTGTTCGTCTCTGTGTGCCCTGCAATTGGCTGGCAACCAGTTCAGGGTGTCCCCCGCCTACTGCCCAAAGATAGCTGGGATAGGCTCCACCACCCCCCGCGACCCTAGTGAGGAGAAGCGGTGCAGAAGATGCATGGATGGATGGATGGGGGGCTGGGTGACGTCACCACTCGAAATAAAAAAGTGTAATATCTCTGGAACCGAAGCAGCACAAACGAAAATTCTAACAGCACAAACGTAGCACAAACGAATGGCACCATTCCCGACTCATTTGGATGAAAATGGGGGGGCTGGGTGACGTCATCACTCGAAATAAAACAAAGTGTAATATCTCTGGAACCGTAGCAGCACAAACGAAAATTTTAACAGCACAAACGAGCACAAACGAAACAAACTATTTCCCCCTATTTTTGCAAGAAATGGGGGGCCAACTTATACAGAGTCAAGCATGAATTGTATGTGTTTGGAACAAAGTATATACTCCTATTTTGGAAAAAGAACTCATCACTTCTTTTATTGTAACCCCCTTTAGATTTAAATACTGATTTAACAAGGTTTTTCATCAATTATCTTCTAAACCACATGCAATTATTTGATGTGGTGCCCCTAGAGGCGAGCAGGACTAATACAGGCATTTCTCCGGCTCGTGATCAGATAGAGTCTATCTGATAGACTCTCAAGACTGACCCAATAGTTGTTACATATGCAACTATGTTTCAAAACTGCCTGCTAAAATGTTATTTTATCAACAAGCTTTGTTAGCGTGGAAAACATGTCACTTATCTAACTTTTCCCCACACAGTTCTATTATTTGGAATAATAAATATATTATTAAAATGAACAAATCACTTAATTTACAAAATTGAATTTATAAAAGCATTATTTTCGTGAAGGACATTTTCAATTGTAATGGTCAACTCCACATTTTCACTGATTTCTTAATGGAAAAAGCATCCCCTGTTAAATTGAAAGAATTTCACTCTAATAAATTCCATTCTCAGTGGTATAATCAAATTAATGAATGGTTATTAGAAACAAAAAGAGCAAATTGTGATTATGAATAATTTCCATATAAACAGTATTGACATTTTAAGTAGTAACTGTACCAATAAACACATTAGAGAATCTCTTTATACAATTAAAATAATTCCACGTGCAAAATGTTTTTGCAATGCACAATATTAGAAAATTATTTGGAGTTAAAGCATAGCTTGTTCCTTTTGAACTCTTCATTACAAATAAAGTTAGAGAATTACATTTAAAAAGTTTGCATAATATATACCCAACTAACATACATTTCATGAACCTGAACGTGTGACTCATTTGTTTTCTAACTGCCCCATTAGTTCTGCATTTTGGAAAGACTTGGACAATTATATATTGTATAAAAAAAAAGTTACAAGATTACGTTAAATGGAAAACAAATTATTACTCTGTTCGAATCTAAAAGAAGAAAATTGTTAACTATTGTTAATTTGTATGTTTTGTTTGGAAAGTTTCACATCCATAAATGTAAATTTCTGAAGTCCACAGCATTATTTAAATTATTTTTGATTGAGGTAATTAAATGTCATTATCAAATAAACACAAAATGTACATTCAGAAATCTTCAACGAGGTAGCTCACGTTTGTCCTTGTTTTGAAAGATGAATTTAAGTTTTTTTTTTGTATCCCTACTGTAGTTTTTAATTATATAGCTCACTTATGTTGTATTTTGTTAATTAAAAAAATGTAGTCTTCATTTGTTTTGGATGCCGTCGAACAAGGAGGTAGGTCTCGTGCTACCACGCTCAGTGAATCACATGAATACCTTGATTTGTTATTACTTCCAGGTATATGCTGTCCGGAGAAATCACCCTTCAAAGCTGAGACAACTAGAGCAGTTTGATACAATACAATACAATTTTATTTTTTACAGCACATTTCACAACAAATGGAGCTGTAACAAACCGCTTTCCATATGGTGTAATATAAATTAGCAGGTAATAAGAACATAGATTAAAACACAAAAACACATTTACAAAAGACACCAAAAGAACAGCAGAACAGTGACAGTCTCATGTTGAAAAAAAAATGGTTCATTATAACCTGCTGAGAGGCGCAGAAGTCTCATTGAGTTACCAAAGTTTGTCCAGTGATTGCCTCAAAACTTTTCGTAGCAATTAAAAACAGTATTAAAATAAGGAAGGGCACCGTCATCTTTGTCCACGCCTGTTTCATGAGTTGTTTTTTTTTTTAAATAATTCTGTTGAATTCTGTTCAATTCAAAAGCTAAGTATGATTTTCATTTGTTATTTTAATTAAATTACTAGTGATGAGTCTAAAAAGACAGGAATAATAATAATAATAATGCACATTTTAATTTCTAGTGACATCAGCCAGCAAGGCCCAGACACCCCCATCACTCAAAATAAAAAAAAAAGATACAACAGTGAGTGTTACATGTTTATCTGAAGTTTGTCCAGCAACAGTTGCATTCCAGGATCATGAAGAATGTCAAATCGCAGAAACATACAAAACTATAGTTCATTGCAGGACCTAAATTATATAACCTTGAAGTAATGTGTGATTTGTGTGATTCACTGAGCGTGGTAGCACGAAACCTACCTCCCTGTTCGACGCCATCCGAAAATGAAGACTTTTTTTTTTTTCCATTTTTTCTTTATTGCAAACTGCAGAAAATACAACAATTAGACAAATGTAAAAGTCCTTATAGTAAATCGAACAATTGGACAAGAAAACAATCATGAATATAGTGGAAAAGAATAATATAACTATTAAGTAAAAATACAGATAAACGGAGAAATAGAAACAAATAAAATAAATAAATAAATAAAGAATAAATAAAGATATTAGGGAACAACTTGCTTGGGGCAGAAAAAAATAGGACTATATAAACACCAAGTTTTTGCAGATCTCTATTGTTTTATGAGCCTTTTGTTTAAAAGAATATTTGATGGAATGGATGTACTGTTGAAAATCGTTGTAAAAAACAATAAAGCATGGTTTCTTTCCACGAAATTTACAGGAGTGAATGTGGTATTTTACCATTATAATCAAAAGATTTATCAAATAATAGACATCTCTTTTGTCCATGTTATCTTCAAAGAAACCAAACAATACATTTTTCCAAGCAATTCTTATATCACTTTCAATATTATTATGTATAAAATCACATAATTTCTGCCATAACAAATGAACATAAGGGCAATACCAAAATAAATGAATAACAGATTCAGGGCACTTGTTACAAAAACTACAGTCCGTGTTAATACCGATCTTAAATAGTTTGTTTATATACATTTTGGATGGGTAGAATTTATGTATCAATTTAAAAGATATTTCTTTAATTTTGTTTGTGATTAGATATCTGCTTGATTGGAGCCAGACTTTTTTCCACGGTATATCATTAACAAACACATTCCAGTGTGGAATAACATAGGGTAATGTTGTAACGTCTTTCTGGAGCATATTCCTTATGAGCCTATTGTTATTAATGGAGCCGCTAAGTAAACACACCTTCCCCGCGGTTATGGTAGTTGGGGAGAGATAATCGGTTTTGTAATAATCCAAACGCTTCTGACCTTTGAAAAGCATGCAAACACCAGTGGGGATGGCTCCAAAGACTTTGGCAAAATCACCAGGTGTCACAGGTATACGATATTTCCTAAGAAATTCATCATATGTAAACAGAAGTCCTTCATTATTAAACAGCTGATCGACCCAGATGATTTTGTTTTGGAACCAGTACTCCAGAAAGAGTGACTTATGTTTATAAAGAATGTCCTTGTTATTCCAGATCAAATACTTATGCGGTGAAAAATTGTGTTTGTAGACAAGTGACCAAGAAAGAAATGCCTGGCGGTGAAAAGCTGACAACTTAACAGGGATTTTATCAATGTTATAATTGCTGACAAGAAATAACTCAATACCACCCAGCTTTGATAACATATGGAGAGGAATAAGATTCCATATTGAGTCGGGGTTTTGATACATTTGCTTGATCCAATTGATCTTAAAAGTATTATTCAGTGTAAGAAAATCCAAAAAGTTAAGGCCACCAGTTTCATAAGAATTCATAACGACAGTGTTTTTTACATGATGATGTCTGTTTTTCCAAATAAAGTTATATAGTATTCTGTCAATGTCTTTAAGGATCTCCTTATTAACATGTAATGCCATAGCCGCATATATAAGACGAGAGAGTCCTTCTGCCTTGGCAAGCAAGATCCTACCTCTCAACGACAGATCACGAAGAAGCCATTGGTTTAATTTGTTATGGGTACTTTTAATAATTGGAGAGAAATTTGTAGCGCATCTCATTTTTTGATCTTTCGTTATCAAGATACCTAAATATCTCACTTCATCTCTTATGGGAATGTTATACAGCTCAGAATTATCATAGTTTTTAATAGCAATAAGTTCACATTTTTTAATGTTCAGGCATAAACCGGAGGCCCTTGAGAATTCCCGGATTGTTTTGATAGCAATAGGAATTTGGTTTTCATTTTTCAAAAAAAGTGTTGAATCGTCTGCTAGTTGTGTCAGTATTAATTCTTTGCCGAGGAGAGAAATGCCTTCAACAGCACTACTTTGGATATGATAAGCCATCATTTGTGCCACGATTAAAAACAGATATGGGGAGGCAGGACAGCCCTGTCGTATACCTCTAGAGATTTTAAATCGAGGGGACATGCCACCTGATAGTTTAATGGAGCTATTACTGTTTTCATAGCTGAGCAAAAATAATTACCAAAGCCAAATTTAATTAATGAATGAATTATGAACTGATGTTCAACTGTATCGAAGGCTTTATAAAAGTCAAGAAATAAAATAAAGCCATTATGGTCCAAAATATCAGAGTAATCTAGTATGTCCATAACTAGTCTTATGTTGTTTGTTATGTGTCGTTTGGGCATAAATCCTGACTGAGTCTCATCAATAAGAAAGTTCAAAGTTCTTTTCAGTCTTCTGGCAAATATCAGAGCAAAGATTTTGTAATCGTTATTAAGCAACGAAATCGGACGCCAATTATCGATCAGAGTATTATCTTTGTTTGGTTTGGGAATTAATGTCGTTAATCCTTGAGTCATTGTTATAGGAAGTGTTCCTCTTTTTAGACTTTCTACATAAACTTCAAAAAGGAATGGAGTCAGCTCAGATTCAAAGGATTTGTACAGTTCTGAAACTAATCCATCACTACCTGGAGATTTGTTATTCTTTAGGAGAGTAATAGCTTCTTTTACTTCTTCTGGTGTAATAGGTTTATCACAAAGGTCCATATCAGCTTCCGTAATTGTTTTAACAATTAAAGGATTCAGAAGGGCCTCGGTTGACGCCTGACAAAATTTAGAACTGTATAAATTTGTATAAAAACGGCAACAGTATTTCGCTATAAGATTGTGATTCTCTGTAAGTGTTCCATCAACATTTAATTTACTAATTTTATTAATATTGACATGACGTTTTTCTAAATTAAAAAAGTAATGCGAGTTCTGTTCCCCTTCCTCCAGCCATCTTGTTCTGGACCTAATAAATGCTCCTTTAGCTTTTTGAACGTAAAGTTCATCTAATTTTGTTTGCAGAGTAGATAGTTCCACTTTTTCTGCCGCTGTTAAATTATCAAAGGGTTTGGAGGATAAGCAGGTGATGCTTGATATCACATTCGATTCTTCACCCCTTCTGGATTTAGCCAACTCACTACTAAATTTCCTGAAAAACTTACCAAGTTCAAATTTCAAAAGTTCCCAGTTAGTGCAGAATTGTTTTTCATTAATAGCTTTAGACATGAAGTGAGAAATAATTTTTTTTACCTCCTTTTTAACAATATCATCTGTGAGTAATGAGCTATTAAGTTTCCAATATGCCGAGCATGCATTACCAAGTTGAGATGTCGACAAGTTAATCTTAATGTATATTGCCTTATGATCTGTGAGAGGGGTAGGATGTATGCCCACCTCAATATTGTTTTTATTAACACTCTTTGATATTAGCCAAAGGTCAATTCTTGATTGGCTCGATCTTGTTTTATTACTCCATGTAAATGTTTTGTTCATGGGATATTTTACTCTCCATATATCATCAAGGTCAAATTTATCCATAAAGGAAATTAAGTTAGAGTTTGTCCTATTAGACGAGCTAGGCGGCCATTTATCCATGTTATCTAATATAACATTAAAATCACCCCCTATAAGTAACACAGCATTAGGAAATTTAGTTAACCAGTTAATCAATAAAATCAATTGACCTAATAAGATTATCATTTTCCGTTTTTTTATTATAACCATATATATTACTTATTATGTATACTTGATCATTAACTTGGATAGCTTGGCAAACCCAGTGACCAGCTGGATCATATTCAGAGAGCAAAAATTCCCCGTTAAATCTGTTCTTTAAGGTAGCAACTCTAGCAGAATGTTCAGTGCCATGAGCAAGCCACATACTATTGCCCCATTGTGATTTCCAGAATTTTTTATCATTTGTGACTGAGTGAGTTTCTTGTAAATAGACCAGGTCTGTTTTGAATTGTTTGGCAAAAAGAAACAAGGCTTTGCGTTTTGTAGAATTTCGTAAACCCCTCGCATTTCGAGAAAGAAAAGAAAGATTCAATAACATTAAACAAACAGTTGAAAACAATTAGAGCGAAAGATAAACCTTTAAGTAAACCTGAAGATAGATTAAGTATATTGTCGAGATCAGCACTTGTAAACATGTCACAAAGACCAGGTAATAATAGCTACATATTAAATAAATATAGCGTTGCTATAAACACTAAGTATGTAACCGTTTAATAATACCAAAAGAACAGTCCCTTTTTTTTTTTTTAAATGAACCCTGAGTTAGAAGAGTATTTCAAGAAAATAGGAATGGTTAGGAGCATGGTTTCAACTCAAACTTGATCCCAAAAAGATTGAGAAAAAAGGGAAAAGTACTGCAATACACCTGAGAGAGTCCAGGTCTCTTCTTTTGAGGAAACAATGACCTAACACTTCTATATGCGAATTTCTGAGCCATTGATGTATCCTTTTCCACCCACAAAGTAGGCCATCTCTTGCCCTCTTCTCGAGCCTTTTTAATTCTGGGCCACAGTCGTTGTCTATTATCGCGGTCCTCCTTTTGTCAGGTCCTCAGTGAAGCGCAGTCCCTTTGCCTGAAGAAATGCATTGTTCTTTGCCGCTTTCCAGAGTTCCTCTTTGATCCGACGAGAGATGAACCTGATGATGATATTGCGAGGCTTTGCATTGTCTTGAAATTTTCTTCCTGCTCGATGAGTCACATCAACAACATCGGGAAACTTCTCTTTTTCAGCTGGTAGTACGTGTTGGCAAACAGCGATAACCTCTGCGCGTACATCTTCCTTCTCTGCTTCTGGTAGTCCGTGTAGCCTCAAGTTCCAACGTCGCCCGTAGCTATCCAAGTCAACCACACGCGTCATGTATGTCAAGACAGCCTCCTCATTTTTGTCAAGACGTTTTTCAACGAGGGTTATTTTTCCATTCATCTCTTTTATTTCTGAGCGAACAGTGTCCACCATTTTTTCAATAGCATCACATCTTGAGCGAACAGTATCCACCATTTTTTCAATAGCATCACATCTTGAGTTAATCAAGTTGGCCAACGTGCGGACAGCATCGTCGGAAGAAAGAGCACTTTCTTGAGCGAGGGTGTAGGACAAAATAGGTCTCTTGGCAAGCGGAGGCTTACTTGGAGTAACAGGCAGCAGCGGAAAGTCATCATTCGTCAAATGTACAGCGTCGTCCATCACGTTGCTAAAGACGTGGTCGTTGGCATTAGCAGAGGCTTGTTCTCCACATTCCCCGCTTTTTTCACTTCTCCCCGACTTTGGCATTTTCAGCGGTTCAATAATTCAAATCGGGTTCAATTGACGTCGGGCTGGCTCTATTGTATACCTTAGTTTTACCCGGGAATGTCTTATAAATCTATTTTATGCTGAGAGCTCGACATTCACCGTCTCTTCAAGCCGCCATCTTAGATCCCTCCTAAAATGAAGACTGACAGCGCATATTTAGTGATCGTGACGTCATCGCTAGAAATAAAAACCTGTAATCTCTATAAACCGTAGCAGCATATACGAAATTATGGACAGCACAATCGAGCACAAACGGGGCACAGACGAATGGCACATTTCCAACCCATTTGGGTGCAAATTGGGGTGGGATGGCGTCATCACTCGAAATTAATAAGCATTTAAGAGCACAAACGTAGCACAATCGAATGGTACCATTGGAGAAGATACGGAGCTGGGTGAACTCTGGATGACGTAAAAAATAACGAAGCACAAACGCGACAAACTATAACCCCCTATTTTTACGTGGGTTGGGGGCAACTTTACCCTATTGACGGTTACAGACGTACACTCGGCGTGATGAAACGCTTTCGTCATACAGCCTTTTATTTGACAAAACTCAAGGGCATCAGAGAAAGGACCAACGGGATTTGAAACCGTACAGCTGGATCAGGAGCATTTCGGGATAAACGGTGGGTATACCTGTCAAATGGCAAATTTTACACGAAATCAACATTATCAGAAATATTTTAAAGACGATTCCAGTGGTATTATTAGCATTTTTGTGTGACAAATATTAAGAAAGTTCCCAATTTCTGGCCTACGTTATAATACAAAATCACTGGGGTAGAACTTTTAGGTGTGACCTTTTCATATAATTGGAGAGTCAGATTTGCATAACTTTCTTATTGTATATGATATATTATATTCTTTTTTTCAAAAGACCACTGTTAATGGAAAGTTTTGTCAACATAGAAACAGACAACACAACAATGATGTTAATTATGTCTAAGTGGATGGATAGTTAATTCTAGTGATTTGGCAAACTATTGGTAATCTCATTTATAATGACTAACACAAATTCTGAAAACTACAGTGATGATAAAATTGAAAATTTCAAAATAAAAACATCTGAGATATTAAGAATTTTGTACAAATGTACACGTTTTGAATGTAGTACAATGCAGTAATTAATAAAAACAACTATGTACATCTTAGGTGCCATGCATAGGATGCAAGCAAGTTGATAATGAACAAATAACTTAGCTATGTTGTAAGGAACAGTTGTTTATGGCAGCCATCTTATTTTTTAGATGGAAATGTTAGTTTTTTAGTCATGTTTGTATGTGATAGTGATTGTCCAGTTTTAGTCAATGAAAAAATAATTCAGTATAAATGTAGTCACATTGAAAAAATAATTTAAAAATAGTTCATAATCACCTTATTCCTGAGGGCTCTCATGGAGAAATCATTATATGCCTGACTTTCTCTATTTAGCTGAAAATAACATGGTACCTTTTTTAACAGCAGCTTTTGATTCAAGGTTTATTTGAATGTCAATCCTTGCTTTGGTTAAAAGTTTCAAACTGTACATTGGGGTTTACCCCGGTAGATAAGAGGGGAGCCTCCCTCCGCCTTAGGGTTGGGGGAAGCGTCCTGACTTTTGTTTGTGCTTATGCATCTGTTATTGGACTTCTCTGCTCGGCATGGATTGTCCATAACAAATACCATGTTCAAACAAAAAGGTGTCCACATGCGCACTTGGCACCAGGACACCCTTGACCGCAGTTCAATGATGGACTTTGTTGTCGTTTCATCAGATTTGCGGCAGCGTGTATTGGACACTCAAGTGAAAAGAGAGCTGTCAACTGGTTATCAGCTGGTGGTGTGGTGGCTCTGATGGTGGGGGAAGACGCCGGTCCGACCCGGAAGACCCAAACTTATTGTGTGGGTCTGCTGGGAACGTCTGTCAGAATCCCCTGTCAGAAAGAGTTTCAACTCCCACCTCCGGCAGAACTTTGCCCAGGTTCACGGGGAGATAGGAGACATTGGGTCAGAGTGGACCATGTTTCGTGCCTCCATTGTTGAGGTAACGGATTGGAGCTGTGGCCGTCAGGTGGTCGGTGCATCAATTTTTGGATTTTCATTTAAACATAACATAAGTTTAACAACGAACAAATATGGACTATATTTGCAAATCTCAATTGTTTAAAATAAAATGATGTTATTTCGAGAACTATCATTGTGTAGATCTCAAACGTTAGCACTCGATGGTTAAAAATAGAACTGAGGTTTCAAACTCAGTGAAAGTTGCAGGAGATAGTGTGAGTTTGTCAGGGCCACAACAAGTATTCCACATAAAGGGTGTTTCAAGTAAAACAAAACTACAATGAATCCATTCGTCTCAATCTTAATCAATGACAGCTTAGAGCAGGGGTCTTCAATCCTGTTCCTCAAGGGCTGGTGTCCTGCCCGTTTTCCACCTCTCCCTGGTGCAACACACCTGAGCGATCGTTATCTAGCTTCTGGAGACCTTGCTGATTATCTGATCATTTGAATCAGCTGTGTTGCAGCAGGGAGAGATGGAACACCTGCAGGACACCGGCCCTCGAGGAACAGGATTGAGGACCCCTGGCTTAGAGGATGAATGGTTCTTCAGAACGTGAACGGGTTTGGTGAGACGGTCCAGAATCTTCTGGCACTTTTGCATACTTCTCAGTATGTCTGAGAAATGAGTCAGATTCATGTTGATGTGCTTAAAAAAAACCACAAAAACAACAGAAAACATTCCATCACTTTTTTTTTTAAATTGGCTGTGCTTGTCACCAACCTTTTTCTTCATGGCAGATTTTGGAAAATACATGACCTGGGCTCCATTTCGTGTCACTTCATTGCATCATTCTACCAAAGGCGTTGTTATGTTGGTTGCCCATAAGTGATTAATGTTAGTGCTGCCCCCAGCTTTTTTCCCGTGCCCCTGCCCAGGGCAAGTGTGGGTGTGTGTGTGTGTGTGGGGGTGTGCATGGGTGTGTGTGTGTGAGTGTGTTTTAAATTTTGATTTCAAGTAGGGGGCCGCAAATATCGTCCTTCGATCTGCAAATGGCCCCTGGGCCGTGAGTCTGACACCACTAAAATAGCACAAACAAACACAAATACATAAGTGATGTTATAGATATTGGAAGCAACACACCACTGAAGATTAATTTTCTTCATATTATTAGGTAGTTTGTCTAAATATTAATAATAAAAATATAAAAGGCATCTGATTCCCTGAAAACAATTTTAGCCACTTAACAGGACACTTGATTGGGCTGAACATTGGCAGTTATGTCATTGGTCAAGTTATGTCATAGGTAGGTCATTATGTAAAAATTGTTGGCACTCAAATTCACAACCTTAAAAAAATCTCATGATTCAAGTTTTTGGTTTGTGATGCCGTTAACCTCCAATTGGATCTTCCCTATTTGGAGTTTGTGGCTTGTTTTTTTCAACTCATTTTAGGCTATTCACATCAGTGCAGTAAGGAGGCAATGTTAAATATAACTGACCAAAAGGAACAGTGAATAGTGATATCTTAAAACAGGGGTGTCAAACATACAGGCCGGGAGCCAAATTAGGCCCACGCGTCATTGTTCAGTCGGGCGGTACTTACCTTGATACTTTATGCACCCTAAATTTGCCAAATGGTCTATGTTAGTTGCATACAAGTAATATACAGTGTCACTGATGGTATAGTGGTACATCCGGCTGACTTATGTGCAGGCAGCGTGGGATCGGTTCCCTCTCGTTGACGGTGTCTTTGTCTGCCCTGTGACTGGCTGGTGACCTGTTCAGGGAATGGCGCGCCTTTCGCCCGTAGTCAGCTGGGATAGGCTCCAGCACCCTCCCGCGACCGTGTATAGAATAAGCGGTGTGGATAATGACAATGACAATGACAAGTAATATACATCTATATACCTAATTTGACACACTTTCAGCATCACACCTAATCTTTTCATATGTATCGAAGAGTTCATTTAAATTATTAAAGTATTTTGAGTAATAGATGGATTTTAAGAATAAATATGCAGTTTTTGAGACGCAAACATGCTCGATTCATAGTTAGACCCATAGCAACGCCCTAACAAAGAAAATGCTTCTGTTTGGCAATCGCCGTAGGTCTGTGTATTACGTCACATAAAGAACCACGAGCTGCCAGTCGCCATTGTAATGGATTGCTTATTGTCCGGTATTCTGTCCTCAATGTGTGCCTGAACACAAATTGACAGATAGCGAACAATCTTCAAGAGAAATGCAGAGGCTGGAGTGAAGTTGAATTGTTTTGCTGTTGTCATCAATCTCTTGAGTATAATTATTTGGAAAACTGAAATGATACAAAAACATATAGTACAACTATAGCACGTTATTCAAAATAACATAAGCATACACAAATGATATGATGATTCTTGCTGGATGAAAGGATGCGCTTGCACATGCTGCTTCAGCTTTAGCCCGGGCTCTGGCTGCAGCTCTGCTAGCTGAGGAAGAATTTGATGAGATGGAGGAGGAATACAGGCATTTTGCTTTGGGTGTAGTTTGCTTTCATCATCTTATTTGGGTGAACGGTCATGTCCAGCTTTGCTTGTGTGCGACATTGTTGATTGCGTTCCTCCAACAATAAATCTGAAGAGTTGTATTCAGAGTTTGCGTGTGTAGCCTTAAACATGAATGAACAGTGTCTCTCTTTCCGTGATGCTGCTATGTCGTTGTGAAGCCGCTTTTTTACTATTCTGTCCTCAATGTTTGTCTGAACACAAATTGACAGATAGCGAACAATCTTCAAGAGAAATGCAGAGGCTGGAGTAAAGTTGAATTGTTTTCCTGTTGTCTTCAATCTCTTGAATCTAACTTTTTTGTACTGAAATGATACAAAAACATAGTACAACTATAGCACGTTAATCAAAATAACATAAGCAAACACAAATGATAATATAAAGAGCTGTGCATAACTTGTAGACAATGTAAAATGTAGTCTATTGCTTACTATAAAGTAACTGACACTCAGGATGCAAGCAATGAACTAAACGTATATAACATCAAATTCGCCACACAAGCGCAAGTGTTACATGAAAAAGAAAGGAAAATGCTACTCACAAGCGATGCTTTTTTCAGGCACAAACAGCGAGAGGAAACTATGAGAACACAGACCGTCAAATGGCTGTAAACACGTAAAGCTAATGCGGCAATTAGCAGACCCTGCATGCACTTTGAATTGGAGGTGTCACGTGACTAAATGTGCCAATAAGAAGGCAAGTTGGAAATAGTAGGGAAAATGGTTAATTACGCCAAAGTGCCTGTAGAGGGAGACAAAGCAACATAAATACAGGTCAGCTATATCAAGTCATGACATCCGACATCCGGTGATCTGCTTAACTGACATTGTCTTTGCGTTTTTTGGCGAAATGCTTCAGCGTTGTGTGGCGATACATTTTTTGTATTCTGGGATGCTTTTGAGTCTTAGCCGATCAAGATCTTGTAACCTTGAGTTCGACCTTTCGGACCTTGCCATCTTGATCAGGGAACGTATTCGTGACTAGAGCCATTGGCCAGTCATTCCGCTTCGCCTGACTGTCTTTAAGTAGAACCAAGTCGCAGACATCCAAATTAGGACGCACATCTTGCCACTTGCTACGGCTTTGAAGTGTTGGGAGGTATTCACGTCTCCACCGATTCCAAAATTTGTTGGCCAGGTGCTGCACTTGTCTCCATTGTTGGCGGTGGAGGTCTTTGCTGTCAAAGGTTCCCTGAGGAGGAGGGTAAGTACACACCTTCTGCGTCAGGAGCGAAGCTGGGGTCAGAAGACAAGGTGAGTCTGGGTCTGAAGAGATTGGCACTAGCGGTCTGGCATTAATGATGGCTACAACCTCTGCCATCAAGGTGACAGCACCTCATGAGTGAGGTGCGAAGGGCCAGTTTGCATAAGCATAGAGTCCAATATTCGTCGGGAGATACCAATCATTCGCTCCCAAACTCCACCCATGTGGGAAGAATGAGGAGGGTTGAAACCTTCGTCAAGTACTTCCTGACATTGGGCTTCTCTGGATTTGTGAGGAGTGTATGCAGTTCCTTGCAGGCACCTGTAAAGTTGGTTCCACAATCAGAATGTATTTGTTTTGCAGGACCTCGGAGAGCAAAGAAACGACGTAAGGCATTAATGAAACTTGATGCATCCATTGCCTCAATCAACTCTATATGCACGGCACGTGTGCTCATATACGTGAAGAGCACAGCCCACCTTTTGCTGTTAGCCTGACCTCCGCGGGTTCGTCTTGTGACAATAATCCAAGGGCCAAACACGTTGAGTCCCACGTAGGTGAAGGGTGGCTCGAGGCTCAGGCGATCAGCTGGCAAATCTGCCATCTTTTGCTCGACAATTCTCCCACGAAGCTTTTTACATGTAATGCACTTATGCAGGATGCTGTTGATACATCTTCTGGCCCCAGCAATCCAGAACTCTGCTGTGCGGACAGACACTTCTGTAAATATGCGGCCTTGGTGTCTGACCTTTTCATGGTAATGCCTTATGAGTAGTGTTGCAATCTGACTACGGTCTGGGATGACAAGAGGGAACTTTTCTCTTGTGTAAAGTGTCGACTGGTTGAGCCTGCCACCAATTCTTAAAAGACTGTCATCATCTACACAAGGATTCAGCTTCCTCAGAGGACTCTCTTTTTGAACGTGCTTTCCGGCAGCCAGGCAAGAAAACTCTTTGCTGTTGTTCTCTCCATGTACACATTTGATGATGAGCATTTCCGCTTTGAGCAACTCTTCCTCTGTGTGAGGCCTTTTGCATTGATGCCAACCACTACAACCGTCAAGCTTGTTCTGATTGGCACTCAGTTTAGACTGAGTGATGTGTGTCAAGAATGTTATGGCTCGCACCAAAGACTTTCAGGATGAGAACCGCTCGAACCGATGAGATCCCATACTATCTGGAAGAACAAAGAGTGTGGTAGTGTGAGCACGCACCTCAACATCAAGATCTGGGGAAACAAGGTTGTATGACTCTTCAAAAGTGGACACTTCTTCAGGTAGAGACAAGAAATGAGGTCCGGTGAGCCATGTTGTGTTCGCAAGCTCAGCTGCAGGTACAGAACGAGTGGCATGATCCGCCGGATTCTTGGTGGTGCAGACATAGTGCCACAGCTCAGGTTTGGTGGACTTTCTGATTCTCTGTACTCTGTTGATGACATACACATAAAACCGTCTGGTCTGGTTGTGTATATATATCCCAAAACGACTTTGCTGTCTGTATAGAACTGTACTTTGTCTATACTGACGTCCAACTCTCTCTCCACTGTCAGGTTTAAAATGCCTTGACGTCTTTTTTTAGACTGAACTTTACAGAGAACCAGAGAATACCTGTTAGAGTTTTGTCTTTTGATCCTTCGCGAAGGAGAGAGGGGCCAGGCAGGCAGAGCAACTTGCTATGTTCAAGCCTTTTGCAACCTCTGGCTTTCCTCCCCCCTTGCTAGGTCTTTTATTTACAACCTTGGCAGACAAAGGTGGTCTGTCTGCTGAAATTCTAGAAGGCAGGCAGGCAGGAAGCAATCAATCACAGTGGTCAGTTTCAAACTTCAGCTTGAGGCTGAGGAATTCAAAACTAAAACAGAGCTCTAATGTGTGTGCGTGTTTTCCAGTTGTGTGTGTGTGTACAATTATTACTGATACAAATAATAAAAATGAATAAAAAGATGATTAGAAATACACAAAATGATTACATAACGTTACTTGAAGTTATTGATCTTCAGCTTATCTCACACCACCAACTCCGCTATTTCCATAGCTAGTACAGCTGCACCCTGCTCCAATCTTGGAACTGTATGGGCAGCTGCGGGAGCTAGTTTAGCCTTCCCTAAAACAAAGCCAATGTGAAACTTTCCATCCCTGCCATACACCTTTAGGTAGGCTAAGGCTGCTATGGCTTTGATTGAAGCATCCGAGAAGATGTGGAGTTCCTTCCTGTTGGCTGTGGAAAGAGTCGTAGGAGTGTAAGCCCTTGGAATTTTTAAGTTACTCAAACTTTGTAAGGAGTTTTCACAGACTTTCCATTCAGCTTTATTTTTGTCAGGAAGAGGACTATCCCAGTCAAGGACTTCGCCACTGGTAAATTCCCGCAGTCGAAACTTCCCTTGAAGGATTACTGGCGCAATAAGTCCAAGAGGATCGAAAAGACTGTTTACAATGGCGAGAATACCTCTATGAGTGAAGGGTTTCTCTGCAGTTCCCACCCTGAAAGAAGTAATGTTTGAGGTCCCAGGTGAGCCCTAGGCTGCGTTGAAAATTATCTGAGGTGCCATCAAAGTCTAAATTCTGAAGACCTTTTGCATGATCATCCTGAGGGAAAGCTTACAAGACTTCAGGATTGTTTGATGCAATTTTATGGAGCCGCAGGTTGGAAACAGCTAGCATTGCTTGTGGTCTCTTAAGCAGGTTTCTGTGAAGTTATCGACGTAAAAGTCTCGCTCTATAAAGTGTTTAGCATCCATGCCGTATTCACTTGCTCCCCGTTGTGCTGCATGAAAAAAGACCTTAGATAGCTCCGACTGGGGACGGTTGTTGCAGAGTACATGGACTTCCATCCTATACTCGATAATGTCATTGCAGGGATTATTGTTCTTAAACCAGAAGAACCGAAGGAAATCCCGATGGTCTTCTCTCACAATGAAATTGTGAAACATCTGCTCTATGTCCGCTATCACAGCCACTTGCTCTCTTCGGAAATGCAAAAAGACTCCAAGCAAGGTGTTGTTCAGATGCGGACCGGTGAGTAGCACATCAACGAAGTACCAAGGTATTGCGCGCTGGAATCAAAGACGACCCTGATTTGAGTTGGCTTACGTGGGTCTTACACCGAATAGGGGCAGATACCATCGTTCGGCTCCCTCTGACAATGCTGGAGCTCATTCTGCCTGGGTGCGATCGAAGATTTTTTGCATGAAGCCCAGAAAATGAGTCTTTATTTAAGGTTTTCTGTCTAGCGTGAGTCAAAGGGAAGCAGGTGACTGAGAGCCTGCTCTCGGTTGTCTTGGAGCCGTGGGCGAGGAGTCCGGAATGGAAGCAGTGCCTCGCAACTGTTGGTGCTGTCCATGAACATCTCTTTATTCATGAGGTCAAGGAAGATCTTGTCTTCGTTGGAGAGTCCCACTTTATCATCGTCTTTTGTCCTTTCAAAAATTGATCTACCAAGACCATCGTCATCAAAGGTAGTATCGCTAGGCCTTTCTTTTACTTTAAGGCGCTTGGGGCATGACGAAAGAAGGGACGTTTTCGAGCACGTTGGTCTGGAAGGAAGTGACAGACTCTGGTTTGTGTGCAGATCCTTAACGGACGTTACCGACACCAACCCACCTAAGGTCTAGTTTCTGATCATAGGCGTTCAAAGGACCATTGTGATATTCTCTGACTTTATGCATCTGAAGGATGTCACGTCCCAAAACGATTAATATCTGAGCCTCTGGATCAAGGCACGGAATCTTGTGGGCTATAGACCCCAGTTGAGCATGGTGCTGTGCAGCAGTGGGTGTTGGGATTTCTGCCCGATCATGAGGCATGGTCGCACTCTATGAGTGTGGGAAGTGTCAACTCTTGTCATTCTATCTCATGATTCTGCCATGAACCCTGTAGCTTTGCGCCCTGATATTTCAGGAGGGCCTGCACATGTTCGTAATATCTATGGTGAGTCCAACCCTTTAATTTGGAAGAGGTCAAAGAATTTTGACATGACTATTGACCTGTTACTTTGATTGTCTAAAATAACAAAAACCGTCATAGCTTTTTCTCTATGTTCCTTGGGGTAGACTCACACGAGGCAAATTTTGGAACAAGATCGAGGTTGCTTCCCTCTGTCGCAGACTTCTGTGCATGTGGACGTGACCGCTGACTGAGGTGCTTCTTCTTCGTCCACCCCGCCATGCTCAAACGAAGGGTTGTTACCATCCAAAGGAGGAGGTCCAGGTTGTAAAGCAGCAATGTGTCCGTCGCTCTCAGACTCTGTACACTTCAGTACTGATACACAATTCTTAGCAAAGTGAGTTGCAGAAGAGCAACACCTAAAGCAAATGCCATTCTCTTTGAGAAAGGCTTTACGGTCTTCAAGTGGCTTGATATGACATGACATGATACTTGGTGCATCGCGAGCTTGTGAACTCTGGCCTCCTCAAGTTCAATGATCGCCCGGAGAGCTACTCGGCTTGGAAGTCCTCATTTCAGTGTAGCCTCTGTACCAGGTGGAGACACAGTAGGTCAGCAGGCTCTCGTGGACGAGTGGTAGAAGGCCAGCAGCAGCTTCCTGTCCAGGTTGAATTTCTTCCTGAGGACCCTCAGGAAGTGCAGACGCTGGTGGACCTTCTTTACCACTGCTGTGGTGTTGTGTGTCCAGGAGAGGTCATCGGAGATCTGTACTCCCAGGAACTTGAATGTGTGAACCCTCTCCACACACACGCCTTCGATGTAGAGGGGGGGTGGCACAGTCCTGTTCCTCCTGAAGTCGATGATGATGTCCTTTGTTTTCGCAATGTTGAGCTGTAGTCTGTTTTCCTCACACCAAGCCGTTAGTCTCTGGACCTCCTTCCTGTAAGCTGTCTCGTCACCTTTTGAGATCAGACCGACCACTGTCGTATCGTCAGCAAATTTGAAGATGGTGTTGTTTCTGTGGGCCGGGCTGCAGTCATAGGTGTAGAGGGCATACAGGAGAGGGCTCAGCACGCCTCCTTGAGGGGAACCGGTGATCAGCGTTCTGGTGGAGGACGTGTAGGGGCCGAGCATCCCAGTCTGGGGTCTGTTGGTCAGAAAGTCCTAAATCCAGATGCGTGTGAGGGCAGGGAGGACGAGAATGTCTAGTTTGGTGATGAGGATGTCGGCGTGATTGTGTTGAATGCCGAGCTGTAGTCCACAAAGAGCATCCTGGCATAGCTCTACTGTTGTTCCAGATGGCCCAGCACAACATGCAGAGCAGTGTCGATGGCGTCCTCAGTGGATCTGTTTGCTCGGTATGCAATCTGGTAGGCAGTCCCTGATGTGCTGGAGAACCAGTCTCTCGCAGCACTTCATAATGACTGGTGTGAGAACAACAGGTGGACTGTGGGTGACCTTTTGGGGACAGGAATAATGGTGGAAGTTTTCAAGCAGGAGGGGATGACTGCTTGAGCCAAGGAGAGGTTGAAGATCCTGCAAAAAACATGTGATAGTTGGTGGGCACATGCTTTGAGGACCTTGCCTGGTATTCTGTCGGGTCCAGTTAGCTTTCCTGCGGTTAATGGCCAGGAGCGCACGCCTCATATTGTGTTCCTCTATGGTGAGTGAGGGGGAGTTGAGGCATGGAGTGCGGGGGTGTGACGGTTGGGGTGAATCAAAGCTCCTCTGCCAGCGATGCACGCGGGTCTACAGATGTCATGCTGCTGCCTCGGTAGTTCGTGATGCTCTGTAGACCTTGCCACACCTCCCGTGGTCTGTTGCTGGCAAGGTGGGACTCCAGCTTCCTCTTGTAGTCCGTCTTGGCTAGCTTAATGCCCTTTTTCAGGTCAGCACGAGCCACACTGTACAGGGCTCTGTCACCTGACCTGAAGGCAGTGTCACGGGCCTTGAGGAGTGAGCGAACCTGGCTGGACATCCTGGGTTTTGCGTTTGGGAAGGTCCGTATGGTCTTGTTCACAACACTGTTTCCATGCAGAACTTGATGTGATGTAGTCCAGTACAAACTGTGTGTAATCATCAAGGTCCTGATGATCAAAGAGGTCCCAGTTGGTGTCTTGAAAGCAGTCCTGTAATTCACTCATGGCGTCATCACGCCAGGTTTTCACAGTCTTTGTGGTGGGCTTGAATCTACGTCTGAGAGGGGTGTACACAGCTGTGAGCACCAAGGACAGGTGGTCTGACTGGGCGAGGGGGGCGTGTGGGATGGCTCTGTATCCATGCTTGATGTTTGAGTACACATGGTCAAGAGTGTTGTCTCCCCTCGTTGGGCACTTGACATGCTGGTGGAATTTTGGGAGTACAGTCTTGAAATTGGCCTTATTAAAGTCTCCCGCTACTATATGTACGCCATCAGGGTGGGCCCGCTGTTGTTTATTGATGACGCACGCGAGTAGCGAGAGCGCTGTGCTAGTGTTAGCATCAGGAGGGATGTAAACAGCAGTGACGAGCACTACTATTAGCTCCCTCAGGAGAAAATAAGGCCGGCATTTAACAGACATGTACTCGATGTCGGGAGATGAGTGCTTCTTAACGATCATGCTGTTATTGCACCACTACTCATGCACGTAAACACAGAGCCCTACACCCCTGCTCTTACCGGTGTCTCTCGTTCGATCAGCGCGATGTAGCGAGCGCCCCGCTAGTTGGATGCTAGCGTCGGGAACGTTGGAGTGTGCAGCCAGGATTCCGTGATGATGATCACACAGCTGTCTCGTACATAGCTGTTTCCCAGGATTTGTAATTTCAGGTCATCGATTTTATGGACTACAGATACTTAAGTGCCAGTGAAGAACTTGACCTTCTACACTTTTTCTGAGGATGGGTTTTTTTATGAATGGGGCACTGCTTATTGATATCATTCAACTTACTGCTCGAGTTGTCTGGCTGTGAAGTTGATTTTTCTGACGCAATTTCTGTCTTGTGAGCTGACACCTGTTTATTGGGGTATCCTGGTCTTCCGATCCTTTCCTTTCTTTTGTGGGAACTGCCCGATGGAACAGTAGAGCTGATTGGGAGAATAAAACTCGGGTCGTTTCTTCTCCTTGCTTCGTTGCATATGAAATTTGTGAAGAAAGCAAATGGAGGGAATGATACATTGTACTGCTCCTTGTACAGAGAACCTTGAACTAACCACCTGTCTTGCGGACTGTATGGGAGTTTATCAACAATGGGGTTGACTCCTCTCGAAGTGTCCAAGTATGCAAGACCAGGTAAGTAGCCCTCAGATTTTGCAGATTGTAGCCCCGTTAGCAGGTCTCCCAGTTCCCTAAGCTTTATGAGTGATCTTGGGAAGGTTTCCTACCTTCTCAAAAAGGGCCCTCTCGATTACGTCAGGGGAGTCATAACACTCTTCTAAGCAACCCCAAGCCACTTTCAAGCCTACAACAGGGTTAACAACATGCACAGACCGGATTCTCATGACGTGCTCCAAAGATTGATTTCTGAGCCATTTTGTTAGAAGGTCAAGTTCTTCACTGGCACTTAAGTTAAGGCCTCCTATGGCATTTAGAAATGAGGACTTCCAAGCCCAGTAGCTCTCTGGGCGATCATTGAACTTGAGGAGGCCAGAGTTCACAAGCTTGCGACGCACCAAGTATTGTGTCATATCACTCATATCAATCCTGTCGTCAATATGTTGCTGTTATGGAACTCCGTTGCAGGGAGAAGCGTTTGGCTGTTAGAAGGAAGAGTTAGCACGGGGCTGTTGAAAAACTGCTGGGGATGTCCCGCTCCAGCAGCATTGCTGTAGGAATTCTAGTCTTTTGCGAAATGGGAGCAACTCAGCCGTCCGCTATTGGAGTGTGCTCTTTTTTGACGGGTGGCAACAAGGATGGTGCATATGGCTTAGGTTCTGGAGGTTCCTCATCACTGAGGTGTAACTTAGAATGTTGTTCAAATTGGAGCATGTGTGCTGTATAGCAACATGAACAGAATCGCAACGAGTCCTGTTGTGCTCACGAGCTTCCGCCTGTGCTGCAGCAATCTCCTTCTCGTGTTTTAAAGTTGACAATTGTGCAGCTTAATGAGCCTCTGTTAATTTTAGTTCGGCTTCTCGCTGGATGAAAGGATGCGCTTGCACATGCTGCTTCAGCTTTAGCCCGGGCTCTGGCTGCAGCTCTGCTAGCTGAGGAAGAATTTGATGAGATGGAGGAAGAATACAGGGATTTTGCTTTGGGTGTAGTTTGCTTTCATCATCTTATTTGGGCGAACGGTCATGTCCAGCTTTTCTTGCGTGCGACATTGTTGATTTCGTTCCAACAATAAATCTGAAGAGTTGTATTCAGAGTTTGCGTGTGTAGCCTTAAACATGAATGAACAGTGTCTCTCTTTCCGTGATGCTGCTATGTCGTTGTGAAGCCGCTTTTTTACTATTCTGTCCTCAATGTTTGTCTGAACACAAATTGACAGATAGCGAACAATCTTCAAGAGAAATGCAGAGGCTGGAGTAAAGTTGAATTGTTTTCCTGTTGTCTTCAATCTCTTGAATCTAACTTTTTTGTACTGAAAGGATACAAAAACATAGTACAACTATAGCACGTTAATCAAAATAACATAAGCGAAAACAAATGATAATATGAAGAGCTGTGCATAACTTGTAGACAATGTAAAATGTAGTCTATAGCTTACTATAAAGTAACTGACACTCAGAATGCAAGCAATAAACTAAACGTAGAAAACATCAAATTCGCTTAACTGACATTGTCTTTGCGTTTTTTGGTGAAATGCTTCAGCGTTGTGTGGCGATACATTTTTTGTATTCTGGGATGCTTTTGAGTGCCCCCCCCCCCCAAAACAAAAATCTCTCTCTCTCCCTCTCTCTCTCTCTCTCTCTCTCTCTCTCTCTATATATATATATATATATATATATATATATATACATATATATATAAAACACGAAAATGGACCAATTTCGTTCTGGCAAATAGAGGGAATTTCAAGCCAGTGTCGATGAGTATTCTTTGCTGCAAGCATTTCGAAGATCTCTGCTTTTTTAAGCGTTTTGCTTAAAATTAAAGGATTCGCAAAAAGGTTGCTGTGATTACACTCCATTTAAAAAAAAACATGTGATGTGTTGCGTGTATTGTGACAGCTTGTGTGTGATCGCTGAATGAGGGCTCTGTTGTGTGCACGTGCAAGTGTTTATATATGTATATATATTTGTGATAGACCGATTATTGGCCAGGCCGATTATCAGGGCCTATATTTGGCAGTTTGCCGATTATCGGCATCTGCCCTTTTTTGACTTTCAAGGGCGGTAAAAGCTGGTGTAGTTTGGCTCGCTGTAGCACACTTCCCTCTCTCTCTTTCTGCTGTGCTTGTGGCTCTGCCTGCAGAAGCAGATTGGCCCGCCCACAGCACCATCTGATTGGTTGCTTGTGCAGTGTGAAGCAGCCAATCAGCAGTAAGCTACCTGTTTGCTTTTTCATCTCGAGTCACATGCACTAAGGGTAAGGTAAGGCAACAGACTTTGCCGAAATATTAATCGATGGCAGTCTCCTACAACGCACAACTAATTGAAAACCCATTTGCCGTAATAAACTTTAAAGAGATGCTTGTTTTCATTGAACTGTAAGACCTAGTAGATCCGTGCACTTTTTGTTAGACATTTATCATAAATCACAAAAGTTGTTTAATAAACATTCGCTTAAACACATTTCAACCAAGTCAAGTTTTGGAGTTTTTTCAACAAACGAAAACCCTCTACTTAATAAATGGGACCTCCACCCCGGTCTGCCAATCCAGAGGCACTGTCTCTGATGTCCACACAAAGTTATAGAGGCGTGTCAATCTTGACAGCCCCACAACATCCAGAGCCTTGTGGAACTCCGGGCAGATCCCATGCACCCCCAGGCTTTGCAATCGAGGAGCTTTTAAACCTCAGTTATTTCAACCTCAGAGGTATGGTGGCCAATGAAGTGACCTACGGCACCTCCAATCAGACAAAGTACAATACGCCCTCTTAAATTAAGTCTGATGCGATGGTTTATTATTTCCATGTTTTTGTTAATTCACCACAAACCTCAAACCTTTGTCTCCATATATATATATATATATATATATATATATATATATTGTCTGCCTTCATGAACACTTTGCATACGATTTTCTCCTGATCCTTATTGTTTGGCGTTAATCCAAACCCGTTCCATTATATGTACGATGAAGTTCTCTTCAGAACAAATTCACTTTCAGCCCCCACCACCACAATATGGTCCAGCTGCAGCCACAAATGAGCGTTACCGTTTCTTAACAGGAACTCCCCGTTCTCAGAACGGGAACGCCCCTCACACCAAGGGCCATGTACAGTGTCGCCTGCCTCTATGGCGTCGAAAACAGTCAATAGAAGGGTCTTTTGCATTCTGACACGCTGTTCTTATTGTTTGGTAATGATTCAAAAAGGCTTAACTTTATTGTCATTTTAGTTCTATGTGCTTTTATAAACATTTTTCTGTTTGTTTTATTTATTTTTTATAATCAGAAATCGCTCTGAGTTGTGTATTTGCGTCTTCATCATTAGATGTCGCCATGGTAGTTGTTTTGCAATGGCGCCGCACCATTCTAATCCAATTTATATAACACCATATGGGAAGCGCTTTGTCACAGCTCCAGCTGTTGTGAAATGTGCTATATAAATAAAGTGTTATTGTATTTTTTTTACCCCACCTCTGAGTTACGATTGGACTGTAACAGCCAATCAGAAACTGCCCGAGTGTCTGACTCCTGAATGGTTAAGAATTGCGGCAGGCGGGAATCAGCGTTTTGTATTCATAGAGGAAAGGGAAGCCGTAAGCATTAAACCTATATTGTGCGTTCACTTGGAGGGTCTTTGAAACACATTTTTGTACGGATAAAACATGTTCTTGTAAGCGGTATTTGACATTATGCTTACGTAGTTGTGGCATAATTCTAACGCCATAAAATAGGTCGATAATATCACCAAGGCCCAGATCCCCAACATTACAGCCATGAAGGACTCTAGCACATGAAGAGTGCCTCAAGAGTGTGTGTCTGTGGGGGTGGGGGAGGGGGGGTGCGTGTGTGTGTGTGTGTGTGTGCAACCTTGTGCTTGTGTTCAAATTGAATCATTGGAAGTTCTGAACATGATTGATTGTATTTTATTTGGATCGTTCATGGCATTCCTGTGATTGTTATTCAAAATTATTCATGAAACGCTTGAGAATTGTTCTCGAAAAAAATCATGGCACATCATAACTTATTTCATGTGAAGCAGTATTTTACATTTTTAACTTGTTCAGACAATTATTCTTTGTACTTTATTAATTCCATTACACAGGGCTCTCAAGGAAATTGAAAAGAATGCAAGTTAGACATTGAAAATAAAAAAATCCTTTGTATTATTTTCTAAGTTTTTATTTGACACTCAATGCTGATATTTTTTTTCAAATAATATCATAATATTATAATACTCCAGTTTAAGTCACTGATGGCGTAGTGCAGTGCTTCTCAAATAGTGGTGCCGCCCCCCCCCCCCCGACAATGAAGTGTAATTGCACATCCACTCCAGTAGTTAATAGTGGTGCTCTCATTGCCCATTGTGCGCAGCAAGTATTAACTCTACAGTGTAGGTTTGTTTTGCAATGAAATTGCTATTATTTATAGGCGAAGAGTGGGGGGTGGTTAGGGGGGGGGCGTGAATTGTTTTCTTCTTGCCAGAGGGGGCGGAACAGAAAATAATTGAGAAGCCCTGGTGTAGCGGTACATCCACCTGACTTGTGTAAGTGCAGCGTGGGATCGGTTCCCACTCGGTGACGGTATCTATGTCTGCCCTGTGACTGGCTGGCGACCTGTTCAGGGTGTGGTGCGCCTTTCGCCCATAGTCGGCTGGGATAGGTACCCTCCCACGACCCTGTATGCGATAAGCGGTGTGGATAAAGACGTGACTCCAGTTTAAACAAGATAATGTGACCATTTCTTTGAGGCATACATAACCATGTCTCAAGTCATCTTGACATGTGCATGTCTTAAAACAAAGAAAATGTCAGATATCTTAAGACATACAATGTTTTCAATACAAAACAAAATCTCGTTGCTGCATGTGCTGCTCTGTCATGCCTTAAGAAAGGGGTGTCATCTTCAAATGCTTTACTTTTAAGACCTCTTGATGTGCGGAAATTTCTTGATATCTTGATTTTGGTTATTAAGACATCTTGAGAGACTTTGCTGAGAGGGTATGTAGAAGATAATTTTTATAAATTTCATTTGCATTTACCTTAGTATTCCATAATGTGATATATCTGATATTGTTTGTTGTCATAAAGATTGAAGAGGCCTTGAAAACAAATTGCAAATCAAATTGTAATCACAATTTTTAGGGAAAAAATTGCAATTAGATTATTTGCCAGAATCATTTTTGCCCTAAGCAGGGCCAGTACAATTTCGCTCGTGGAGGCCTGACAGGGTCATCCGAAAAGCCAGAACTTGGAATCCTATAATTAATAGCCGGCGTTTGATGTTGCAGCATTGATTTTAAACAAAAAGTGACCTGATGAGTATAATATGATATGGGTCTTAAGACTGTATCTCTAACCTATGTTCTGTTTTTAACAGTGATGGCTATTTTCCGACAAGTTGCTCTCCTACTCTGGATGCACATCATCTACCGCACTAGAAACAAGGTGCTGTCATTTTTTCTATGCTTGTTTGATTGTGCTAAAAAAACAACACTTTGAAGGTCTCTACAAACCAGTCTGACAGTGGCCCCTATGGCCAACTACTATTGGGTCAGCCTGGAAGTTGGCACGTCGGACTGGAAAGTGACAGAATTACACACTGCATAAGCCGATGAAGACACCAACTACCGTATTTTCACGAACATAAGGCGCACTTTAAAGTCCCAAATATTTGCCAAAACTGACAAGGCGCCCTGTCATACGGAGCAGCGCCTCGTGAATAGACGGAGATCCATAGATGTGTACATGTGCTATTCTCCTACGCAACGGGTCTAATCGCCCTTAGGAAATTTTAGTGCATGTTAGCAGACCCTGCTGGCTATAGACTGCGAGTACAGTGAGCAGAATTGACTGTGACAAATTCTGTGAACAGTACTGTAGGTGATGGTTTGAAAGCTGGCCAAAAGGGCAGCTGTCCACGATGTCGTAGTCTGTCTTATTCATGTTTTTGCAAGCAAGAAACATCACCGGTTTAGACAACAGACTCTGCAAAAAAAAATATATAAAACCACACAGCCCACAGCACACCACTCACATCTCTCTAACCAGCCATTTGATTGGCCAAGGCTGAAAGACTCCCAGAATGAATAACAGTATTCTTTTTGTGTTATTTTTATTTCTATTGGGGATATGAATGGCATGAGAAATTGTGTCAATTGTAGTTCTTGGTTTCATTGTTTGCTTGTATGCTGTTCAGTGATAGTTTTGGCTTTGATATAAAAGCGTGACTGTAAGGAGTGTGGCGACGAGTGACACCCCTCCCCTGACATTGATGATCTCACATTGTTAATATCAATGTATCTAATCAATGACTTTCCCGGACACGCACGGGACGAAACAGCCTGTAGCTCAAGCACACGAGACCTCTGTCGCTTGGGAGGCGGGCATACGTAGCAGTGAAGCTGCTAACAAGCACCCTCCCCGGTCACGCACGGGACGAAACGGCCCGTAGCTCTAGCACACTGGACCTCCGTCGCATGGGAGGCGGGTGTACATAGCAGTGAAGCCGCTAACAAGCACCCTCTGCCGCCACGCACGGGCCGTGCACCCTCCACGGACACACACTGGACAAAACGACCCGTAGCACCAGCACACAAGAGCTCCATTGCGGCGGAGGCGGGGTTACATAGGAGTGAAGCCGCTAACAGGCACCCTCCGTAGACACGCACTGGACACCCGAGCTGGTGTGCGACGCAGAGAAGTTCTGATTAGATTTAGTTGGGCTCACATCATCACAGCTTGGGCTCTTTTACCAGTCCTCTTGAGAAGGGTTGGAGACTCTTCCACTATGGAGTTGCTCAAGGTGAGAGGAGCTGAGCAGGTGTGGGCAAACTTATTACCCCCTGGTTTGGCGCCCGTACATTGGGGTTCACCCCGGTGGATGAGAGGGTAGCCTCCCTCGCCCTTAGGGTGGGAGGATGGGTCCTCACCATTGTTTGTGCCTGTACACCAAACAGCAGTTCCACCATTTTTGGAGGGTGTGCTGCAGAGCGCTCACCCTGCGGCCTCCATCTTTCTGCTGGGGGACTGCAATGATCATGTGGGCAATGACAGTGGAAAGTGGACATGGAAGGCCGTGATTTCGAAGAATGGACCCAAGTGGTGTTCTGCTCTAGGACTTCTGGGTGAGTCATGTCCATTTGTCCATAAAAAAAACAACATGTTCATATGTGCACTTGGAAACAGGGCACCCGAGGCCACTATTCGATGATTGACTACATCATCGAATTTGTGGCTGCATGTTTTGGACACTTACATGGCGAGTGTGGAGGAGCTGATCACCACCTGATGGTGTGTTTGCTCCAACAGTGGGGAAGATGCCGGTCTGACCTGCCAGACCCAAAGGTATTGCGAGGGTTTGCTGGAAACGTCTGGCAGAATCCCCTGTCAGAAAGAGTTTCAACTGCAATCTCTGGCAGGACTTTGCCCACATCCCGAGGGGTTTTGGGGGACATTAAATCAGAGTAGACAATGTTTTGTATGTCCATTGTTGAGGCAGACGATTGAAGCTGTGGCCGTAAGGTGGTCGGAATCCCCAAAGCAGCAGGTGCATAACGGTGTTGAGGGGTACTGTCAAGATGAATAAAGAGTCCTATCATCACATTAAGAGGCAGATGACAGGTACCAGCTGGCCAATCGGAATGATGCTTCGGCGGTCACTGAGGCAAAAACTCTGGCGTGGGAGAAGACACCATTGTGCACCATTAACACTCTGTAAAGTGGGTATGGGGTGTGCTGACCTCGACTCTGTCGCCAACCTTGGGATTGAAGTAGCTGAGGTTGATAAAAAGCTCTTCTGTGGCAAAGCTCTGGGTTGGGTGAGATTCGACAAGAGTTCCAAAAAGCTTAGATGTTTTGGGGCTGTTATGGATGACGCACCTCTATAACATTGCATGGACATTGGGGACAGTGCCTTTGGATTGGTAGAGAGAGGTGGTGGTCCCCTTTTTTAAGAAGGGGGACCAGAGGGTGTGTTCCAATTACAGTGGAGTCACACTCTCAGCCTCCCTGGTACGGTCTTATTAGGCGTACTTGAAAGGAGGGTCCGTCAGGAGGTCGAATCTTGGATTCAGGAGGAGCAATGTGGTGTTCGTCCCAGTTGTGGCACTGTGGACCAACTCTACTCCCTCGGCAGGGTCCTTGAGGGTGGATGGTAGTTTCCCCAGCCAGTGCACAATGTTTTGTAGACTTGGAGAAGGCTTTTGACCATGTCCCTCTGGGAATTCTGAGGAGGGTGTTACGGCAGTACGGGGTTCCAAGTCCCCTCATAGGGGCTGTTCGGTCCTTGAACCACCAATGTCAGAGTTTGGTCTATTTTGTTGGCATTACGTCGGATTCGTTTCCAGTGAGGGTTGGACTCCGCCAAGGCTGCTATTTGTCACCAATTCTTTTCATAACTTTTCTGGATAGGATTTCTAGGCTGAGCTGAGGCATTGCTGGTTTAGTGGCCTCAGTATTGCATCTCTACTTTTTGCAGATGATGTCGTACTGTTGGCTTCATCAAGGCGTGATCTCCAACTCTCAATGGATCGATTCGCACCCAAATGCGAAGCGGTTGAGATGCAAGCATCTTGAGGTCTTGTTCACGAGAGAGCGTAGCATGCAGTGTGAGATCGACTGACGGATCGGTGCAGCGTGTGCTGTGTTACATTAGTTGTGCACCTCCAAAGTGTTTTAGGTCGACATGATAGTGTCTTGTATCGTGAACAACATGAAACGTTCTTGTATTGTGATTGTTTCAAAAGCCAGAAAATATTAATCAATTTCACTTTCTCTGAAAGTAGGCATAAGAGGATATCTACTCTCATCAAAGGTATTTTGGGTCTAGGTGGAAGACAGGCCTGGACCAAGACCAAGGTTTGGTATGATGCACTGAGCTTCGTGCTCCAGCCGCTTGAGTTTCACGGCTTTGTCCACCTCAATTTCCCGATCCTCCAGTTCCACATGAGCTTACTGGCACTCTTCCTATCCTCAGCTTCCAATTAGATGTGTGCCAGGCACACCTTTAGCTTCGCCTCACCTGACGAGCCAGGAGAACCAGGGGTAAAGAGGGGGTCTTCACAAGCTTGAATGTACAGGTGATCAGTCCGTCCATCGTTCTCAGGTGCTGCACCCTCAGTCATGGAGAGACCCAGGAGGTGTCGCTCCACTACTGAAGGAGGTGTTGCAAACCTTGGGAAGCTTTGGTGAGAGCAGTTCTTCCACCGGCAAACCAGCAGGCCTATTTCCACCAGCATATCACTACCAAGCACTCAGAGTTCATCCTTTTTGATATGTTTTGGAACTTTGAACTTGAAATGTTCAACAATACTGACGAATTCAGTATTCTTACACTTTTGTAGGCCCTCTGTGTAGGGATTTGCAACTAAATCCAGCACACTAAAGGTTGCCCTGTTTGAACCTGTTCAATTGCAATCACAATTCAAAGAACCTACAATTTACTATAAGAAAAGATATTGTAACTCCACTTTGATAATCAAGATGCCGGGAAATGGTGTATAATTTCTTAAAGTAATCCCAGACAAACCCCAAATACGTTACGAGCAGCCGGCTACTTGCCAGCTGCAGCCCCACATGCCGGCTCCCATGCAGCTGCAGCCCCCAGTGCCGGCTCCAATGCAGTTGCAGCCCCCAGTACCAGCGCCTAGAAGGCAGGAGGCCCCAGTGCCGGCTCCTCGAAGGCAGCAGCCCCCAGTGCTGGCTCCTCGACGGAAACAGCTACCTGTCTTTGTTCGGGCAGTGCAAGTCATGCGACTGTCTCAAGTCCCCATGCCCATTCCGCAGCAGCTGTGGCAGTATCACCTCCCCCCGTGCCGGCCAGTTGGCAGCTGCGGCCATCTCCAGTCCCCTTGCTGGCCCCTCTGCAGCTGCGGCCCTCTCCAGTACCTGTGCCAGCTACTCTGCAATAGTGGCTGCCTCCGGTCTCAGTGAAAGGCTCTAATGCAGGGAAGCGAGGCACAGTTCAGATGATGAGTTATTTTTAGTGCTGTCAAGTGATTTTTTTTCAAGTAATTAATCACAAGAAATTCCATGATTAATCACGATTAATCACATTTTTCAACTACAATTTTTTGCGAAGCTTGTAACAGATATTTACTTGAATAATATCTTGTAATTGATGCAGAATCACCCAATATGAAGTATATTCAATTCAAAGACTGTTCTAATAGCTTTCTTTGCTTCTTGAATACGATCGAAATGGAGACATCTTTACAGCCATTTTTCTTCGAAACATTTCTCACAACTGCACACAAGCGGCACACTCCAGCAGTGCTGGTTTGCAAGGCCCAGTGGTAACTTGAACACAATGTTTTGTTCTGAGGCGTGCTAAAGATGTACAGCTAATATGGCACAATATTTGTAAGTATGCTAATTATTTTTTAAGTAAATCAAACTGAGTTAATTGAGTTAACATATTTAACTGAGTTAAAACATTTTGGATTAATCACCTGAGTTAATGCTCTAATTTTGACAGCCCTAGTTATTTTATTTTCAAAAGTTAGCAGTTTTGATGGCGGGGTGGACCGAGTCTTGGTCAGAAGTCGGAGGGAACATGCAGAGCTGAATCCAATCTGGTTTGAAAGCCAAGGAGGGCAGTAGGCTGGAGATGGCGAAGGAAGAGCTAGGTTTAGCATAGACTTTTCTAAGGTTACTATGGCTTTTCAGACAGAACTAACTCAGTGTTGAGCGCAGACGTTCTGGCGCTGCAGGTGAGTCCACAGTCAGCCTAAGAAGGCAGCTGCTGATTATGTGTCGCTGCTTCACATCTTCAGCACACCCGTGAATACAAACACATGCACACACACGCACATGCACGAATATATATATATATATATACAGTGAACCCCCGGTTATCGCGGTTAATGGGGACCGAGACCACCCGCGAAAACTGAAAATCCGCGAAGTAGCGTCGCACCTTCAAAAAAAAAAAAAAAAAAAGACAAAAAAAAACACCGTGTACTTCGCACCTATATATATATATATATATAAATATATATAGGTGCGAAGTAGCGGCACACCTTCAAAAATGCTTAAAAAAAAAAAAAATATATATATATATATATGTATATATATATATATATGTATATATATATATATGTATATATATATATATATATATGTATATATATATATATATATATGTATATATATATATATATATATATATATATATATATATACACTGGTAGAGAGAGAGAGTGAAATTCATGTTATAACAAAAAAAAATTATTATTAAAACTTATTTTTTTTATTCCCCAGCCATTATTTTTGTATTTATTCAATTACTTCTTTTTGTATTTATTTAATTACTTCGACTTTTACCTGCTGGTACGCCGTCCGGTGTGCCCTGTGAATGTTATGATCCTCCAGCAGAGCTGGAGGATTGAACAGCACTCTCCAAACGCAGACACGGGAAAAAAGGTGGTGAGACAAAGATATTTATTATAATCACAATATAGTCAGTGTAATCAGCGCGTCTCGCAGCAGCTGACGAGACGATCGCTGGAGGAACGCCCACACAGCTGAAAAAACAAAAACACACGCGGCATGACAGGCACGGATCATGACAGGCACGGATCATGACTGTGAAATGAAAGGTGGCATTCTTCATTTATTTATTTATTCATTCATAACTGACAGCCTCGCGCTCCGCCGGTGCCCGGGCGGAAGGTGCTCCTCTTCGGCTTACTGTGACGCGAGCATGCCCTCTTCCTCGGGAGCTTCCATTCGGTTAAACTTAGGGGCCGCTTGGAACCGCCCGTGCCCGGGGAAGGTGCTCCTCTTCGGCTTACTGTGACGCGAGCATGCCCTCCTCCTCGGGAGCTTCCATTCGGTTAAACTTAGGGGCCGCTTGGAACCGCCCGTGCCCGGGGAAGGTGCTCCTCTTCGGCTTACTGTGACGCGAGCATGCCCTCCTCCTCGGGAGCTTCCATTCGGTTAAACTTAGGGGCCGCTTGGAACCGCCCGTGCCCGGGGAAGGTGCTCCTCTTCGGCTTACTGTGACGCGAGCATGCCCTCCTCCTCGGGAGCTTCCATTCGGTTAAACTTAGGGCCCGCTTGGCACCGCCCGTGCCCGGGGAAGGTGCTCATCTACGGCATAACTGCCACGCACGCCGGCCGGAGCTCTGATACGGTCCGAACCGCGCGAAACGTCGCCACAAATCTTGCTCTTCTTCTTCTACTCTCTTCTTCGTCCACTCTCCTCTTCGGCGCACGCCGGCCGTCTAACCCCTTCAGCGCCCCTTGTGCCGCTCGGCGAAACTACAATGCCCCCGAATATTTTTTAGACCCGCGAAGCACTGAACCCGCGAAAGGCGAACCGCGAAGTAGCGGGGTTTCACTGTATATATATATATATATATATATATATATATATATATATATATATAAAATGTGCCATTTTTGTGCAGGGCCTTGCTTAAGCACTGCCGACTGACTACCAGATGCTGTACATTTATGTAAACCTACGAAACTGGATTTTGGGGAAGAACACTCCTGCACGTCACTCAAAATTAACCATCATGTATTCCCGTCTCTTTGCAGATTGGACTAATTATGGAGCTCTTCTGGCCGCTCATTGTTTTTGGCAGCCTCATTTTGATTATGCCTAAAAACCGGCAAGAATTACTTGGCAATGTGGAGCAAAGTGAGTAACATTATTCTATGGCCTTGTTTTCACCTAAATACAATGTACAAGCCGTGGACTACGATCTTACGGAAAAATAGTAACACACTCCTCCATTTGCACAAATGATAATCCATATGCTTTTGCGATGAGTTTTACTTTTGATACTATTGGACAAGTGAGTGGCATTTCTGTCTCTATTTGACTGTATGTATATATGTATACATTAGGGGTGTAAAGACAAATCTATTTAATCAATATATGTGACCCCCCCCCCGATCCAACTACATCGATCGGCACTGTACTCGTGTACATCGATGCTGGCCTCACATCCACACAACATCAGCTGTCTAAGTTATTTATCAATTAAATCGCTATAATTAAAAAAACTGATTTTATACTCAAAATTTTCCAAACTCTTTTCATCTTTAGTAAAGTTTTAATTTTTAATTTTCAATAAACATTGTATTTTTTGCTCATTGATGTCATCTCCGGTCGGCGGATTTAAGTTAACACGGCAAGTGAGCATTTTTGGTCATTGGCTGTCACTTGTGTATATATCCGCACCCTTTGCAACTGTCCACCTTGCTGTACCTCAATGAGGTAAAGAACCATGTGGTACAGACTGAACCATTCAGTAGAGATCACCCTACATCACAGACCACATGGCTGTGCCATTTGACCAATTAGCAGAGACCTGGAGTGGATCTAATTTTCTTTTTCCGTTGAAGTCAGACAAAGACGCTAAAGAGCCCAGGTCACTGTATTTCTATACAAAACCTCGAAACTAAACATGGTCGATTGATGTAACCCACACATTTTATAGTTGAATATTTGTGGCTAGAGATGGCTTATGTGTTGTTTGTTGAGGACTTGAAGAAATGAGTGAAATTATGGCATGAATAATGCGGGCACCATATTTGAGCCCGGTTCACCTAAAAAGGGGAGTTCATCGGGAGATAAAGCTTGCTTACAGGATTTTCTTGACAAAAAAGCAATGCAACTCTGGACATGTTTTATGTTTTGTATATTTTTAATGTTGGCATGTTTTTGAATACTATATGGTGATTCATGTATAATTTTAACAGATTTCCTGAAATATTATAGCTATAAATCGTTAACATTATGGATTTTTGTCAATTTATGACCATTTAATGACTGTTACAATGTGTGAAATAGTTATGTTGTGCCCGCCTACCCTTCCATCAGTGATGATGATGATGATAATATCCAGCCACCTGTGCAAGCCGAGAGGCCAATGACATCTGGCAAGTTGGCACCCAGGCCAACAACCTGGTTGTTGACCTGAACCACACAACCCTTCCTGAACACCAGCACTCTGCCCGAAACAACATTGGCATGCCTTCTCAGTACTTTGTTCGGTACTTTGATGCCCAAATCCCAAGTCATATAAAGGCCACAAAACAAACTTGTATGGCACTGAGAAGGACATAAACATCAGTTTCTCCACCAATGAGAATGAATTGATGACTTTTCTGGCCATCCTCATCTTTATGGGTGTTTTTGAACTGTCCTCTTTTGAAGATTACTGAGTCAAGGAAACCAGGGTCCCTCAAGTTGCCAACCATATGCCATCAAAGAGGTTCATGTTGCAGACAATGGTTATCCATATTACAGTTATATTGTGAATATTATACTGTTATACAGTACATAAGAATGTACTTTGTATGTTATACTGTAAGATATACAGTACTGTTGTTTTCATCAACGATGACGATGATGAAAATATTTCGTTTAACGACCCTTTTTTTCATCACGATAACGAGACGATGACGAGCCAAATGTGGCTCTTTGATGACGAAAACATGATGTGACGCACATGAATTTTTGTTGACAAGACAAGACAAGACGAAATTGTTCGCGTGTGGTCCGTCAGACGTTCAAATTTCAGGACATCCCATCCTATTGTACAAGTAATCTGTCATTCAAAAAATTGCAATGCTGGGGCCTCTATCCTCATTTGGGTACGCCCACCACCGGGACAGCACGTAGGGCACACGCGTCGCACACACACCGTCGCACACACCGGCACAACAAAACACGAACACGTCTGCGGTCATTCGTCTCGGCACACATACAATGACACACTTTCCTTTGACGGACCATGGCGAAAGTGACACTCGGTGGGCCACTTGCTTTAAATGAAATAAAGCCAGAACAGTTCCATCCGTCCATCTTCTGTACCGCTTCTCCTCACTAGGGTCGCGGGGCATGCTGGAGCCTATCCCAGCTATCTTTGTGCAGTAGGCGGGAGACACCCTGAACTGGTTGCCAGCCAATTGCAGGGCACACGGATACGAACAACCATTCATGCTCACACTCATACCTAGGGGCAATTTAGAGTGTTCAATCGACCTGCCATGCATGTTTTTGGAATGTGGGAGGACACCGGAGTACCCGGAGGAAACCCACGCAGGCACAAGGAGAACATGCAAACTGCACACAGGAAGGCCGGAGCCCACGCCCAATGCTGTCTCACTGTGAGGCCACCGTGCTAACCAGTCGGGCCACTGTGCCGCAGCCAGAACAGTTGTCAAAATGTTTTGGTTCTCGGCTTATTTTGGAGCTATGAGCATTATTCCACTGCTACTACTTTATCTGTTTGAAATGCATAATCCAACGTCTTTGCTGTTGGGTGGAAATCTTCTCAGCCTATTTTTAACTAAAATGGACTAATACCCTTTCCAGTTTTCGTCAACTAAATTTACAGAAACAAGATTTAAACTTGGTTTTGAGTTTCCGTCGACTAAAACAAGACTAAAACCTTTTTGAGTTCTTATCGACTAAAACTAGACTAAAACTAGACTAAAGCTATCACGAATTGGAATGTCTCTAAAAGACTTAAGACTAAGACTAAATCTAAAATGCCTCCAAAAAACACCACTGAATGTAAAGTTTGTCAGGTTCGCCGGTAGGCGAGGAGGAGGTGGACCCAGAGGTGCGAGGAAGCAGGGAAAAGGGTAAACTAAAGGGAATTTATTAAATTAATCAAATGAGGACAAACAACATGGCGTGGACAAACAAACGTGGCAGGGTGCAAAATGACTAAGACGAACTAAACGTGACTAAACAGAACAAAAGCCGAGGAACAAGACAGTGACAAAAACCAGGGACATGAGAGGGAGCGAGAGCAAGAACATGGCCGTGAAGGAGATCAGGGAGCGGTCGTGACAGTCCAAACGGAGTAATGTTCCGACAATGAGTTGTTGGGATGAGGTGTTTATATAGTCCAGTCATTAGGAGTGCGGATGGGCATCAGGTGTGTGAGCTGACGGGGAACAGGTGCGTGGCTGGTGAGGGCGAGGTGCTGAGGGGAAACGCCCCTACTCAGCAGATCAAAACAATAACAAGTGCACATGGCCGGGAGGTGAAGAAAACAATAACAAAACCGCATGAACATGAAAACAATAACAAAACCGCATGAACATGAAAACAATAACAAAACCCCGGTCATGTCCGACGCGGATCATGACAAAGTTGTTATATGGGTGTTTTACGTGTGTGTTAAAACACGTGTACATAATATTATACAGTTCATTTAGAAAGAGTCCGTAAACACTTATGTTCTAAAAGTGACAATACAATACAATACATGTTCCTTTGATGAAATGTATTTTTATTGTATATTTTACACACACTTGATGGATTTATTCGACCAATTTAGGGCAAAGAGACAAATACGGTAACTTCGTTTGGTACCACTAAAGGGCAAGTAACCAAATATGGTCAGTTCGTTTAATTGGTTTTCTGCGAGACAGGACATTTTTGAAAATATGAAAACAGAAATAAATTCTAGTTATGGCCGCAATAACAATCTAAAGTTGAAAGATTTATTAACACTACACCTGTTATTAAAATGTGAATTTCATGTACATTTTATTTTCTTAAATTATGCTTTTATTTAATTCCACACACCAAAACGAGGTGGGTGATTGGCATTGCAGGCAAATAAAAGTTTAATCATGTCTATTCTATTGTTTAGCCTTTATTCCACTTGAGAACACACACATACAATGCACAAATGCAGTGTGTAATATAACTGAAACTTGACTATTTGTGAATGAATCTCGGCCATTGCCATGGCGACACAACAGCAACAAACCTGAATAAATCAACAGAAGTGGGTCCCGAGCAAAGTAGTGGGACAGAACAAAAGGTGTTGCCTTGTTTATTCAAATATTCTACCATGTACTAATTTAGTCTTTGCCATTTTCACTGGAGCAACTCCAATCGTTTTACTGGATTAAGACTAATTTTGCGAGGTCCACAGAATATTGTGTTCTATTGCTAAAAAAGAATATGGAGCCTACCAAAAGAAAAAAAAAATCATATGCTGCCCAAAGCGGCACGGTGGCCGACTGGTTAGCACGATGGCCTCACAGTGAAAGACAGCATCGGGCGTGGGTTCAATCCCAGCTCCGGCCATCCTGTGTGGAGTTTGCATGTTCTCCCCGTGCCTGCGTGGGTTTCCGGGTACTCCGGTTTCTTCCCACATTCCAAAAACATGCATGGCAGGCCGATTGAACACTGTAAATTGCCCCTAGGTATGAGTGTGAGTGCGGATGGTTGTTCGTCTCTGTGTGCCCTGCAATTGGCTGGCAACCAGTTCAGGGTGTCCCCCGCCTACTGCCCAAAGATAGCTGGGATAGGCTCCAGCACCCCCCCGCGACCCTAGTGAGGAGAAGCGGTACAGATGATGGATGGATGGTGTCCAAAGCACACCACTCACGACAGCTCTCTAACTAGTCATCTGATTGTCTGAGGTTGAAAGACTCCCAGAATGCATTGCGGTACACTTTTTTTTTTGGTGTAATTTTTATTTCTTTTTGGTATATAAATGGCGTGACGACGGACCCCCTCTGGTGCCAGAGTATGAGAGAAGATATTTTTTGCTCATCTGTTCCCACAGATTACTAATCTGTTCCCACAGTTTACTAATCTGTACCCACAGTTTAGTAATCTGTTCCCACAGTCTACTAATCTGTACCCACAGTTTAGTAATCTGGTTCCACTGTTTAGTAATCTGTTCCCCCAGTTTACTAACCTGTGTACCCACAGTTTAGTAATCTGGTCCCACAGTTTAGCAAATCGCTAGCGTTTGTCGTAGACACGGGCGTACATCTGTCGAGGTAAATTCAATTAGATGTTATATTGATAGTACAAGAGTATAGTGCCGTATTCTGTGAATCACTTTAAGAATTGTAATGCCGTGATTTATGTTCACGTCCATGCCCTTACGTCAAATGAAAGTAAGGTGTATATTGCTCTCGTTCGTGGGTGTTGCTTGATACCGCAGTATTAGCAGCGAACGGCTACTTTAGCCTTCGTGTTTCTATCCGTGCGTCACGTTTTAAACATTTTTCGAGCATTATTTCGCTCGCCACAAGCAATCACCCTATCATGACAACCGTCACCCTAGCCACGGTTTGATTTTATTGTCGTCTTTTTGGCATATCAGCGGACATCAGTGGTTTTAGTAGAGCCCTCGATTGTCGGAGAAGTGGACAGTCACTCACTATTCACAAGAAGAGACAAGTACGTCTGTGACATTCACTGTAAGTACATTGTTTAACGTTACTTTTATTTCACGACAACAATTTGTTGTGTTTACTGCCATGTTTGTCGTAAATTGCTTCATAACTCGCTTCTGGACTATGTTGGGATGCTAAATAATAAAACATTGAAACGATGGAAACTATCACAATTAATTTTGTCAGGGTGACATATTGTAAACGTGCAGAATCATATCATCATCACTCATCATCATAAGTACAATACTGTAGTTTTACTTTGCATCTCGCGTATTTAATTGCCATAAAACGATGTGTAATGAAGCAGAAGGGACATTTAACTCCTCTGTTTCAGAAGATGGACTCCAATTTTAAAAAATTTCTTCAAGACCACCGAAAGTTAGATGAGAAAGTCATTGCCACCCTTAATGAGGAGAAGGTATGTACACCAGGCAATAACGTGTCATTTAATCAATGTGGGTGTTTAAGGAAAACTGTTTTGAGCATATTATATGTTGTGAGACATAGTTGATTATAAAAAGAAAATTAATTGTCATGTTTAGAATTTTTATACTCTTAATATCAATCTCAATAATCAAGTTTAATCCGCCCAAATGGATTTGCATTCAAAAAGAATTTTTTTGGGCAGGTTGTTACTCTAGTACAAACATGTAAGTGTAAATGAAGTACACACACAATGACAAAAGTGTTGTCTGTTAATGGAAGAAGGGAAAAGACATATATAACAATAATAATAAATAAAATGGAAAATGAAAAATAACCATTTATAATCAGACTTTGATTTTGTATTGTGGTTCATTGGAATTGTTAAAAAAAATAAAACAGGCCTGGACAAAGATTATGGTACAAAACTTCATATTTTGAAGCACAACCTTTTGAGGAAATCACTACAATCAAATGTTTTATGTAATAAAATTTCAGTGAGATGTGTGCACCTCTCATTATGTCCCTGTCTTCATAATGTTGGAATTTATCTTTATATCAATGTTAGAATTTAATTTTAAACCAATGTAAACTCGAATTAGTAATCTGACTCCAATTTGCGACCTTAACCAACTCTCACTCATCCAACAATATGCGCGCTCGTTCTGCAATAGAAAGGTATCAGGAAGCCGGCATTTTCACGCACAAGTGGGTTTATTCCCAATACACAGATATCTACATGGCACCTGGGTCTCGGGTCCCTCTCAATACAACTCTACGCCTCTCTTGCCACCAGCGAATGTGTTGTACCCGAGTTGCCCAGTAATGATTCATCCTATACAATATGCAAATGGCACAGACACAAAGGCATCCTGGCATGATTCTATTGGCTATGTGTATACTGCAGTTAACTTTAGCTTGCTCTTATTGGTCTTTCTTCAAGTGGTGGCTCCTCCTGCTTGTGGTTGAAGGGTCCAGTTTCTTGTCGACCCCTTCCCGCTCGAGGTGTCTGTCTGCGCCAGGCACCAACCTAAAACCTCCCAAACCTTCACATTCTTTCACTTTCTTTGTTCAGCTTCACCAGCCACACACTCAGCATTCCACAGAATAACAGCGACACAAGATGCAGGACATCGAATAAAATTAGCCAGGTTTAAACTCTTCCACTCCTTTAATAAGCAAACTGTGCCAGTTGTTTTACATTTGAAGGGTGCTTTCAAAGTGCAAAAAAAAATCCCAATATATTACACAACTAAAATACAACTTCACACAAGAGGGATTAATGTTGTACTCATTAATCATTTTGAAAGTGATTCGGTTACTTGTTCGCTCATTGTTTTCCCAAGTAAAAGTAGGTATTTGGAAATGTCTTATTTTGATTAAACACAAAAGATAATTAGCCTGCTTGTTGAAGGACTACAAGAATCGGAAAATAATTACTATTGAGAGGATGAAATCAGAGGATTCGGACAACAAAGAATGGTTTAAACGATTGTGTTATTATTTAAATATGTGTTGATTAATTTGATAATCGATTCATAGTCATTTTTAATCAATTTAATTTTGTACCTCCAGTCATGCTCATACATGAAAATATGAAAAACGTAAGTAAAATTTTTCACGTCAAAACATGAAGTATCATATAAGGTGAGGAACTTTTTTTATTGGGGGGCAGGGTAAGGCAGTAATACGCTTTCGTATAAAAATATAAAGTATTACATTGAATTGGCTCATATTTTTCTCCAAAGTGATTACGGTAGTATGGTAAGAAACACATTTCGTGGTGTTCCAGATTTTTATGCTTCAATTCAATATTTTTCTGAAAACAAAAAGTGTGGTAGACAAATGACATCTACTGGCCAAAGTAGATACTGTATCCACATATCTATTTATGGCGTAGATCAGTGAGTGAAACAGTGATGTCCTTACCTATGTTCCAAAGCAAGCACCTTTTCGTCTCTCCTTGTTGCCGTGACATATTCTAAGCAAATTTAGGAAATGTGACAAGAGATTTGACTATCAAAGAGGCCCAGTTTTTTACAAAATCAAATGTTTTATTTCTGGGTTGGAAAATTGACATTTAATGCGTCCCCTGTATTGCCAAAATTAACATGAGCTGAAATGTGCCCATAGTTGACTTTAAAAGGTTTCAAATGGCAAGTTCTTTAAAAATGTTTTAATGTGGGTCGATGCACACCTTGTCAATTGATGCATGCGCAACTATTGAAGGCAGTGATTAGAGAGCTTTCATTTGAGGTGACACATGAGTGATCTAGTATAGAGTTGTTGGCGGTATGTGATGTAAAACTAATATTTTATTTTTGTTTTACAAAGGTGCAGATCTTTTAGTGGCTGGGAAGATCTATGTGTGATTCTTCGAGGCAGAGAACCCATTTACAAGAAGACCAATGTCCCATACATGGGGCTGTGTTCTGGAGGTGGCCAACAACTATGGATCGTACCCTGAGTTGTCAGAGGAATTTGAAAATGTACTTGATTTGGGTGATAGTTTTGATTGAAACCCAACACTTTTACCCACCTACTGAGCGCAAGTGTAGCCAGATAGCAAATGTTTTTTTTTAGCTGTATTTGTTCTACTTAAATCTTATCCCATATACTCCTACAGAGTTTGGCAGCTGGTTTGTCTGGAATGTGTTCGTAATGGTATTTTATAATGTAAAGTTGTCTGATTCATGGGGGCCATATTTACATTTTTGGAATGGTTTATATCATACTCTTGGACTGAAAGTCGGGTTGTTTACATTTAGTGACTCTTGAGTGAGTCATTTTTTGCATAGTTTATTCTTTGCAAAATTAGGAAGCACTTTTGTTCTGGTAATACACAATTTTGTTGACCACCGTTGTTATGCAATAGCTTTAAGTCATGTTTTGTTTAGTTTTTGTTTTTTTTAAATAGATCTACTGCTTGAATTCCAAGCAGATTGTTGTGTCGCCGGAGTCGACTATGATGTCTTCTTTGACACTAATTGTGTAAAAATTAAATGTTCCTCTCTGATTTTTTCACACGTTACGACTGCGAAATTCACTCAGTTCACAGACAGACTTTATATTGACATTGTTTGCTGTCTTGATTACCCAAATCTCAAGTCGACAGTAGTTAAGTTGTCACCGTGTTGCTGTCTGATTTGGCATTGTGCTTTTGTGTAAATTTGACCACTCCGCTTCACATAAATAGTTATTGCTGTTTCCACAAAGATATTTAAGGATTGATTACCAATTTTAAAACAAAATACTTTGGCTACCTGACAATGTAGAAGACAATCATTTTTTTTCTTAGAATTTGTTTGACTCACACACATTTATTTTAGCAAAGTTGTATTTGGCTTTTTTAATAACAATAAAAGATCTTAACATGTTTGCTCAATGCATGCCAATACGTGGTGTAATTTACAGCAAATTAGCAACAGTTTTTCTTGGCCGAACCATCAAGCAAAATACACAATATATGTACGGTATATATCTAATTCATTTTAATAATTTTCTGTACATTTTCCGCGTGTGTCCAAGCATGGGTGCACAGACACAGCAAGTGTACATAAAATTATAAGTAAAATTACACATGGGGTAAACATACTTGATAAAATACATAATGAGCAGGCTCAGTGGTGGAGACAGTGTTGTAGAATCCATCTTGAGAAAGTAAAACCCCACATTTTGGATCACTTCAATATCACCTCATCTACCCTGTTTAGGAGTTGTCAATTAGTATCACATAGTTTAATATATAGTTTTATTTTTACTTTCTGGATCAGGGATGTCTACCTGCTTTTTTGTTTAATGCTCAGGTGAATCCAAAATGACAGGGGTTTTACTTTCCTGTTGCTTAGTGAGAGAGACAAACCAGGCGTTCCACCATCCATATAAACTTTAGTTCAGAGGTGTGCAGGGGGCACGCACATAATTAGAGGCACATTGATAAATAGTGTGATGTTATCAATTGTAAAAGGAGTTTGAAACCTTTTACATAAGGACAGCATCTACTAAATATCTAAAAAGGTTTTGCGCGCCTCTCTCAAATTGAGATCGTTGTCCATGGCGATATACCCATCCACTGGGACTTGGAGGTTGTTCTGTGACATTATGTATGTACACAGAGTAAACACATCAGCATCACAAGCAACAACATTGTGGTGGATGCAGTCACCTTCATGCCTCAAAAATTCTCCTCAGTCACTTGGCACAAAAAGTGCTCGGTGCCTTACAGCTCGACCAAGAACATGACATCAGGCCGACCATGCGGGACATGCTCATTCATGGACGGACGAATTAGATGGCTATTCCACACCTCCTTGACTGCATCCAACTCATCCTACAGGTGTTACAAAAACAATTGACATAAATCAGTTAAAGAACTAATGAATTTAAAATGTAAACCTTTTTCAAAGTCAAATCCCAGTTCAATGCACAAACACAGATGTACTCATGTGGAAGCGGTGAAAGTGAAAGGAGAATACTGGCAAAATAGAGCTCTATGAGCTGATGTTGATCCATGATCTGACACTCGCGTTCTGTAGGTGGAGCAAAATAGAATTCTGTTTTGAATTCTGATTACATTGTGGAATAGATAGAATATGTGATCAAATTATCAATTAAATTATGAATTACTATAAATATATTTACATATGTTGAAAACTATAGTTTTAATATTATTTTAACATAAACCTCATAACGTGGCAGCTAAACCAATACTTTTAGCTAGGAGAACACGGGAGAAAATGGCAGTTAACCACAAATTGATCATCATTAAACAAAAATAAACTCAGAAAAGGTACTTACAGTGTTTGAAACCTCAAAGACGTAGTTGTATCCTCTTGTAATGTGAGTGTCTACTTCTCCAGCGAGCGCTGGGTGATTGCTTGCGTCGGGCGATTGCTTAAAAACGCTGCGAATGTTCAAAACATGACGCACAAAAAATGAAAAGAAACACGCTGGCTAATTGTAGCCGTTCGCTGCTAAAACTGCTATCAATCGAACTAGAGCAATATTACAATCATATGATATTTTTTTATTTATTTTCACACATACACATAATGTTGTATACAAAACAAAACAAAATACTGTGTTTACAATTGTTGGAATTTATCTTTAAATCAATGTTAGAATTTAATCTTAAACCAATGTAAACTCAAATTAATAATCTGACTCCAATTTGTGACTTTACCCAACTCTCACTCATCCAACAATATGCGCGCTCGTTCTGCAATAGAAAGGAAGCCGGCATTTTCACACACACGAGTGGATTTATTCCTAACACACAAATCTACAACTTGAGCTTGTGTCCCTCTCAATACAGCTCTCTTTGTCTTCGCTGTTCAGCATTAATTTATAGACACAATATGCAAATGACACAGAGACAAAGGCATCCTGGCATGATTCTATTGGCTATGTGTATGCTGCAGTTAACTTTAGCTTGCTTCTCTTGGTCTTTCTTCAAGTGGTGGCCCCTCCTGCTTGTGGCTGAAGGGTCCAGTTTCTTGTGCATCCCTTCCCCCTCGAGGTATCTGTCTGCGCCAGGCACCGACCTAAAACCTCCCAAACCTCACATTCTTTCACTTTCTTTTTCCAACTTCACCAGCCACCCACACAGCATTCCACAGAATAACAGTGACACAAGATGCAGGACATCGAATAAAACTAGTCAGGTTTAAACTCTTCCACTCCTTTATTCCCTCTCATGACCTCAGACGACTCAGGTCATCACTCGAACCCATTATTTTATTGTTACACACGAGCTCAAAATCAAACAATGAAAAGTTAGTAACAACTTACAAATCAATAGAATGTGAGGTAAAGCTCAATAGAGAGTTAGTAAAAGACTAAAGATCAATAAAAATGAGTAAAAATTAAAAATCAATAGAAAACTAGTAAAATGTCATTCTAGTAGAAAATCCATAGAAAATGTCATTCCCTCCTCATGGCCTCAGGTCGCTGAGGCCATCTACACATACTCACATCCCGGACTCCCGGAGGGCCACAGCTGTCTCCCCCTCCTGGGGGTCCTTCTGAGGGATCATCATGTACTGGCCACCAGGAGGGAGCGGCCCCAACGTGCGTTCAATTGTCTTGACAGTTAATGATCTGATACATGGAATACAACAACATCCACATAACACCATAATAGCGGCAAACACAGCGATAGAAATCAGTACTGATGCAATCAAGCTTTTATATTTGCCAAAGATGTTTAACCAGTCAGAGTACCAACTGGTGTCCACACCTGAGTGCTCCTTCATTTTGTCACTTAACGTGCGCAGACCCTCCAATGCCTTGGTAAGGCGACCATCAGGAGATGTATTGTTGGGAATCAGAGTACAACACTGATCCCCAAAAATACTACACACTCCTCCTCTTTCAGCCAACACCATATCTAAGCTCATTCTATTTTGGAATGCCATCAGAGATGTGGCAGCCAATTGCTCATGCACTGCCTGGAGTGCCGAGGTGGTGAAGTTCGCCAATCGTTGGACATTATAATGAACATAATTAATCCGGTCCACATTTTTGTTTACCGTAACAAACAGGAAAATACTCTCCCATCCTGCCGCAATTTGATCCACCAATTTATACTCGTCAGGGACCCCTCTTGGAACTCCAATTGCATCTATAAACGTGGGATCTCCTGCACTCAACCATTCGTGCATGTCCCTTCTCTTCCTGTTAAGGAAGGGGACTCTTCCCCATTTTCCAACGTCTTCCCATTCCGTTTTGGCCATATCTAAGGCTGTCACACTAACTGGCATGATCAGCGTTACCAGGGCGCACTTACCTGAGGCATTGGTGGGAAGCCTATCGTACAGCACTTTCTCTCCACACCACAGCCAAACATCAGCACGAGCGAGAGGGATTCCTACTGGCAAAGACACATTTTCATTACACCATGACTCCTGGAGATTTCCAATCCCAGGACCAGTCCCATTTAACTTTTAGGCAGGTGAACTTTTGTTTTGCAACTTGGGTGTCAAAAATAGGCTCTTTCTTTTTTATTCCCACATCATTCCATGGGTGTGTCCAATTAAAAATTGTCACCCAAGTGTTCACCTGTGTCGGTTGTTTACATTTCAGATTTAGCAGTAGTTGTTGTGTCTGTGTCAGCGTCTTACCATCATCTCGCTCTGCTCCATACCATACCATTCCATTACATGCTCCTTTCGCTCCATCACTTCTGTCATCCCCCATCCTATGTTCAAACGCCAACATCGTCCACACAAAGCACACGCCAGCAGGCAAAATAGTCAATAAGTTAAACATTTGCATCGTCATCGTCTTTGTTCAGACTCGAAAGTGTCTGACTTTGATCCAATTCATGCCATCTACACATTCCCTCTCTTGACCTGCCCGTCCGGGCGGTCAACCTCTAAGCTCAACCTTGGCGGGCACAAATACTGGGGCCGGGCGCAACTGTGAGTTATGGTACCACTTTTGTCCTGTAGTTCCCAATTGGATGGCATGTGAGGTTCTAGCCAGAACTCTAAACTGTCCTTATCAGCGAGATTGAGTCCACCTCCGGGAAAGCACCCGGAGGTTGATGTACGGAGTGATGTCCGACTCCAGTGATGCTGAGTTCACTTAGTTCAAATATCTAACTGTGTTCCGAGATTACAAATTAAGCCTCGAGCTAACGCTCCAATTTTGACCGTTAATTGACAAATTTTAAAGCAACCCAAATGAAATAGTAACCAATTATGCTTAAAATAAAAAATCCCAAAACTATAATAACGCAGATACCGAATTAAACCTCTATTTTTTCTTTTTTTTACGGGAAGAAAAGGTGCTCTACAAGACATAGACAGCTTCAAGACCGCTGCAGTCTTCACCTCCTATTGTCTCATGATTGGCTCAATCCACCTACAGGCTGTGCCCACACTGATTCTGTCAACTGGGGGAGGGGGTAGAGACAGTAAAAAAAATCGCGGAGCTGTGGAGCCGAGCCCCAAATCAGTCGGGCCCTGGGTCCACAACACCTCTAGCAGAGACACACACAGAACTACCATTTCCAAGCGACCCTTCCCTGGAAGTTTTGAAATTTAGTAATGTTCCCAAAACCAAAGAATTTGTAGTCGGTGCTGAAATATGATCTCCCGATTGTGACGCGGAGTATTCAACAACTATGGGGTCTAGATCTCTAGTATGATGACGCGCATCAATATTCAATGCGATTTGTGGCTCGGCGAAAGTAAACAATTCATACCATTTCCGCTGCTCAGGGACAAGGCACGCGTGCGAGGCAACGCCGGTAGACATAACAAATATATAATTCTCACGCATGATGCACTCATGACTAAATTTGGTTGAGTGCATTTTTGATAAACCAAATCATGTTTGTGATCACATGTACAATGTGATATGTCAATTGGTGAATTGAAAGGGTGGCGGTTGCTAAACCACTCAGACCAGAGCAGGAACAGGGCATACCCACCGCGGGAGGATGGGAACCAGGTTTCAGAGCTGCCCTCAAATGTTTCAGTTCAGCCACTGGGAAGGAAGAGAGCACGACATATGCTCCCTCCGACGGATGTGCACAGTCAAGTTCAGTCCCATCCGGGAATGCCACTCGAATTCCAGTGTTCGTTCAGTCAATGGCAGTGACTCAGGCAATCTTGAGAGTCCACATGGCTCAGTGGGGGTTGCGGAAGGAGCTCATAGCTCGCCCCAATATCCAGCACCATCGAAAACTTGTCCATCCACCGTCCCCGGAATGCTAGGACCTGCTAGTCCTCGAACGCTGAAGCTCCGCGGCCCCCTGTCATGGAATGGGGTACGAGCGGGTTTGTGTCAAGTGCGTTGAGAGTGGGTAACGGTGGCGTCCCCTGCGCTGGTGGAGCTCTTCGTGACAGATATGGCACCGGAGGATGGCACATTCCAGAAAGTGGCTCGGCATGGACAGCTCATCACCCAGTGACCCCACACCCCGCAGCCAGAGCACACCCCACTCACAATCCCTGTCCATAACCACCCGTACCTCTGTTCCCGCGGTCCCGACCTCGTTGACCGGCCTGCTATGGACAGCAGCCAGTCTGCTGTGGCGCTGCGTCACCCGAACCTTGCCCAGAAGCAGCAGAAGTGGAAGGAACAGCTGCCTCCTTTTTTCTTATCTCTCTTGGTCTCCTAAACCTGCAAGTACAACAATTTTAGTCACGCTCCTTAATCCAATCCCATATATTCCTTTTCTGATGTCGTGCAAAATTAGGTACAAAATGTGTTCTACTTAGGCCGATTAGCATTTTTTCATTCATGGACTATTTCGCCTGATGTCTGCCACTGGAAGGTGCACGCCCTTGTGGACGGCCAACTGGAACAGCTGTGTAATGTCGACATTATTGGATGGGTCACTGCCGGAAGTCTCACTCCATTCACGTCTCGCCCTGGCCACATAGACCAGGCCTGTCTCCCCCTTCCCCACCTGAAAGACACAGCAACATCGGCCCCAACGGGCCAGAAATATCTGATGCACGGCACGGCCAATCTCACCTGAGGTGTCCCCATTTAGCTGGTGACCATCATGCTGGTCAGCAGGTCTGGCCTCGGCCTCAAGTGAGGACAGTTCCTCTTAAATAAATTTTGTCCCGCTTGTAACTCTGTATAAACCTCTTAGTCTGGTGTCTCCTTTGTAGGAGATTTCAACCAACGTGACCTCTTTACAACGTGTCGAATAAACCAATGTTGACCTTTCTGCTATCTTTACAGCTGTGAGAGCTGTTACTAACGCCTCCTTCCCCCTTGGGTAATTACAAATGTCTTATCTTCAAACTTCTTACAAGCACCCAGTATCCTGGCTTCACTAATTTAGTGCCCCTGCTGGGAGACAGAAAGATCCTTGTCACTTTAAATTTGCGCCTGTCTTTTGTTTTCCTAACACTTTTCACATATGGTCAACTAAAGTTGCTTCAACATCTATTTCCCATTTGTTCTTAAATTTGAGGTATTCTATAAGTTCTTCCAAACAGTGTTTTACAATGTCTTAGTCCTAAATACAATGAAATACGTTACAATGGAAAATATCAGAATAAAATTTCATACATCCAACATGAGACACGTGCTTGTGACCACTTCAGGGTCATTTTTGTCTGAAATATCTCCTCTACAACAACTTATCCTTGCGTTAAGTGAGTAATTTTCCATAAAAACAGTGCCACTAATTCGACATTAACTTCAAGTATCACTGCTGTGGTGCTGTATTATATGGAAAAGTCTGAACAATCCAAGAAATGTTTGCCCTATCCTTGACTGGGCGTGTGTTATCTAGTCGCGCATCCAATGTGAATAATCATCAAACCTGTGGGGCACATGAACAGGCTAAAGCAACAACTATATTTTAATCTGTACCGTGGACCCTAAATTAGAATATCTCATTTCTCCCTCCTTGTTGAGGATGGTAGTGGTGAGGCGCTATTTGAAGCATTCTCTGGCCTTCTGGTCACACTGGTCACATGTCACCTCAAACCTGTGGAGATAACTGGAGGTGTGGCAATTGCCAGTGAGAAGAGACAAATTATCTTCCTTCCAAAACTTTCAGTTTTGCATAAATTTTGTGTAATAACGTCAATCAATCATTCACTTGATGCTTGAATTTAATTACTCCAATCTTTCTCCAAAAACAATTTGAAAATCAATACTCGGGAGTGCAATAGGGATTCAGGTTGATCAGGCCTGTCCACCCATCGCATCCTAAGTACTGTAAGGGCTTGCCGGTGACCTCAAACAATTTTCTGTCCTGAGGCCCGTCCCTACAACATTCACTCAAACCACATATGCATACAAACACTTTTCTTTCACACTTTCATTCACCAAACGATACTTTCCAATTCCACACAGAGACCCCTCCCTTGGCGCGTCCGCCTTGATTTCACTGAGATTTGTGCTGGCAGATCCATAATTTTGCCTTAATTTAGCCAGCGTATGCCAAAATTTACAACTGTGGGTCTCTGGATTTTCCCATTCACTCCCCGTGAAGTTGTTTCTCCTCTCCTGGACGTAGCTGACGAAACTGCACCTGTGACATCAAACAGCTCATAGATGCGAATGTTTGCAGTCTGGTATTTATGGAATGATGTCATGTCCTCTAAAATTGTCATGTCAGCGTTCGCGTCGTACAGTCAAAAAAAACATCTGTCTTCCACCTTTGTCACATTTAATACACATCAGTTAATAAATCATCTACAAAACTATTTAGTCCAACTTTATATTTGGTAAACCAATCTCCAATGGCTAGATATTCCCCTTTCCAAAGATTTTCTTTCAACATGTTCATAGAATACTTCACTTAAAACTTATCCCAAAACCATAATCCCTTTGCTTAAAAATTTTAATTTTAATAAGATTGTCGCCGCCCTGCTGTTCCTCAGGTGTCCCCTGCATGTTTCCGTGTTCAACTTGCGTTCATACTCCCTGCCAATTTATATTTATTGTTCGGTTGAATATATACTTTACCCGTACCTTACTACACTAGCACTGCAAAAAAAATTGCTCCACAGTGCGACCCATGCTCGACCACATGAGAACACCTCAAGGAGATGCAGATGCCTGAAGATTAGATCAACGTCTGCAACATCGAGGGGGGGTGCCGAGACACACCTCTGAAACAAAAGGACTGTGACCTTCTTTCGAGAGCACCAAAAGGCATATCTTCCTTTTCAATCAGTTAACAACTGCCATTGATGCCTGTTTTTCCTCTTGTGTCTGAAATGTTTACATGTTCCTGCTGGTGCTTCCCCCCCCCCGGGGCCAGCACGGGCGTCTCCACACTCCCCTGCTGTTCTCCGTGCACCCTCTCTCTCATTATTCACAGCCTGTTCGATCAATTGTATGGTCGCTGGTGCCATCCGTGAATCGTTATCTTTTGCATCTCAAACCATTCTGCCCCCCCAAGGTGACTACGGGGCCATTAATTGCGCCGTCGGAACGGGCGGCAGCTCAAACACATACTGTTGCGAGTCTGGCAACTGTGGATAAATGCCTCTCAGACATTCCGTCTTTTCTTCCACTTTTTCAATCACTTCATCCTCTTTCTCTGACTTCCTCCCCCTACTTGGGAACGAGCATCTAACTTCAAAGGGCTGTGAACTCTTTGTTACAGCACACTCATGATTTTACGATTACACCTCTACCCATTGCCTTCTGTAAAATCTTTCTCACTCTTATTTTTTCCTTTAATTTTCCAAATTCACTGTAGCCTTACCAAAGCCACTCAAACAATCAAGGTATCAAATCACAAACTACAAAGTCAGGAACCACCTATGCTCTTGCAAAGTTTTCTCATGCTCTCAAAAGCTTCATTCAATTATGATTTCATAACACCAATCTTTTTTTCTTTGTGTCATTTCCATCTGTGCATTTCATTCCAGTTACTAATTACAGTTACCTTAATAGAAAGACCATCAACTAAAGTATGAAACATAAAATATTTATTTCTTCAATTCCTCCTTACAGCAGACCCTAATTCTTATCCTTTTCATTTGTTCAAGTCACACCTTCTTCAATACTGCCTGTTTCATCATCCTCCTTTCAATGGAACATTAATTGTTCCTTTCTCTTTTCTTATCGAACTTCCAATCTCTACACTGACACAATTTCTTCTCTTTTCTCGAGCTTTCTTTCTTTCTCTTTTCTTATTTCATCCCTACTTCATGTTTTTCTTCTCTTTTTTATGTTTCATTTTTATGAATTTATCCTTAATCTCCGTGCCACACCCGGGACCCGAGACCACTATCACACTTACTCTCCTTCGCCATCTTGAAATCCACTCGTGTGTGTCCCAACCACTTCTTACGCAGAACAATTTTAGCCTACACATTCACACAGCTTCCACACAGACACGTAAATCCCAGATTTTAAACCGTGTCCCGATACGTAAATCCCAGATTTTATACCGTATCTTAACCACGAATAGTTCCAAACTATTCTAGTAGGTAAATCCCAGATTTTAAACCCTACTAACGTCCACACTGTTACACTTTTTATTTTTGAGCCAATAACTATCGCCATTAATTATGCTAGAAGGTAAATCCCAGATTTTACACCCTAATAGAGTCCAACACTTTTACGCTTACTACGTTCCGCTCCTCCTTCCTCTTATAATTTAGCGTTGCCAATGTGCAGAATTTGAAAGGGTTCTGCTTACCTTGTTTCACTGTGGGCCCAAGAGGAAAGACGATCGGATGTGCGGCTCCTATCAGGTCGTCACCTGGTGTGGACGTGGGTCCCAGACCCGAGTCGCAGACTCTTGTGGTTTTTCTCGAAGTTCCAAACTTCTTTTACCTCTCATGCATCGCGTCGGCGTCACCATAAATTGTTGGAATTTATCTTTAAATCAATGTTAGAATTTAATTTTAAACCAATGTAAACTCAAATTAATAATCTGACTCCAATTTGTGACTTTACCCAACTCTCACTCATCCAACAATATGAGCGCTCGTTCTGCAATAGAAAGGTATCAGGAAGCCGGCATTTTCACACACGAGTGGATTTATTCCTAACACACAAATCTACAACTTGAGCTTGTGTCCCTCTCAATACAGCTCTCTTTGTCTTCGCTGTTCAGCATTAATTTATAGACACAATATGCAAATGACACAGAGACAAAGGCATCCTGGCATGATTCTATTGGCTATGTGTATGCTGCAGTTAACTTTAGCTTGCTTCTCTTGGTCTTTCTTCAAGTGGTGGCCCCTCCTGCTTGTGGCTGAAGGGTCCAGTTTCTTGTGCATCCCTTCCCCCTCGAGGTATCTGTCTGCGCCAGGCACCGACCTAAAACCTCCCAAACCTTACATTCTTTCACTTTCTTTTTCCAACTTCACCAGCCACCCACACAGCATTCCACAGAATAACAGTGACACAAGATGCAGGACATCGAATAAAACTAGCCAGGTTTAAACTCTTCCACTCCTTTACAATGTGAAAAATGGACTCCCTCTGAAGATAAAAGCTTTTGAACAGGGATCCAGCACACCACCACCAAACAAAAGATTTATCTTGTACAGACGTAATCAATTTGATATAAATGTCATTTACAAGAAGTTTACAGTGCTAGGCAACAGCTCATAGTTTATAAGGGAAAAAAAAGACATGTAAATCAAAATTTCAGTGTGGTGCAAAACATATATGATGGACCAGATCATGTACATTTGAACTTGAATAATAACCAATGATAACTCAGTAATCCATGTAAAAGAAAAAAGTTTAACCTCATTTGGTTCAAGTCATTTGGCTGCAAAATCTTCAGATACATAATTCTCCAGTAGCTTGCGCTTCAGATTTCTTTAAAATATAGAAAGCGTAGCAGATTGTTTTATTTCGCTATCCAATTCATTCCATATTTGTGGGCCCCTATAACATATATTGAATCTAGTGGATTTGAATTTCCTATATTTCCCTTTCAAGTGCAACCTGTGCCGAGTACTATGTAGGTGAGAGGAAGAGTACAGTGGAATGAGTTCACACCATTTAGTATTTAGCCTGTTGTATTTAGCCACATTATACATTGTACATATGTTGGGGCCAGAATGAATATATTATTTGACACCACTGTTGCCTTACTGGGCACCGCAGTATGGAGGGTGCCCTCTGTAGACTAGGGATGGTGGTGTGACCTGTGAACCTTTAAGTTTCATGATTATTGCACCTGTGGGACTTGGAAGACAGCGGAAGAGTATTTGACCAGATCACAACTAAAACAAACTATTATACTGATTAATTTCTTTGTAGTTTGGAATGGAGGACGAGGACGAATAATTTTGAGTCAAGCGTACGTGACAAACAAATGCACGTTAATCTTGTTTACAGTAAATTGACAACTTGGATCGCCACTCGTTCAATTGTGACTGCGTCTTTAACCCCGCACGAGTGGCTTATTTTGAGACAACGGAAGGCCACTACACAAGTCAAATACTTCGTCTGAACCACGGATTACCATTAATGGACAGCAGAACTGAGTTGGATTGATCGTGAGTAACCCGCATTAATGAATGGACTGCTGATGTTGTGTTGATCGCATTTGGAAACGCTTTGAAATATTGGCCATCTGACGCTCCGATGATTGAAATGTGAACGGAATGCGACACACGTCAAACAATTGGATCAAGGTCGCAACTGTTGCAAGAGCATAGCAAGGTCGCTGAATTGCACTTTGGAAAAGCGGCGCTGTACTCTCTCTCACCCTGTGACGGCTGCGCTGCACTCTTTCACTCTGTGGATGGATGACTTTTGATTCAAAACAAAGATCAACTGATTGAAGGTTGAAATAATTACGGTGCGCATCAAAATTGGATCATTTAAATATATTTAGATAGCTGTCAATTTAAGGACTAAATATATGAATTAAATCGAGGATGGAAAGGATGGCTTAAAGGATGTAAAATAGCACCGTAATTAAAGGACAAGCTAAGGAGCCAGGTGAGCACCAGATTAATTGAAATAATCAACATTTAAAACGAATTGCAGTGTGCAAGAAAACAGAGTGGTTCCAATTGAGAAGCAATAACTGTCATACAAAACTTTACCATGAGCGCCTCAGAAACTGAAAAACTGCTTAAGTCAAGAATTGCCTCCCGTAAAGCAAAAATGGGATTTTGTACTCGCAAAATGAATTGCTTAAAGGAATAGATGAATATTTCTAATGATGATTTCGATATGGAGAGATTTGAACAGGACATAGAATCTTATAGGATTGCCATACGGGAATTCAAGGAGGTGCATCAATCTGTGCATGATCTCCTAACAGAGGGGGAACAGGAGTCCGACATAAGTGAATGGTATGAGTCCAGAATGTCAAATCTTAATTACTTCTTGAAGGAAGACGATGCATGGACACAGGACAAAAGGTTACAAGACCAGAAAGTATCTCATACACTGCGCAAACAGCTACAGGACACGGCACCGGACCTGATGAAACCACTGGACTCCATATCCACCACCTCATCAGTTTCTTCCGCATGCAGGAAGGCAGAGGCTGAGAAGGCGAGCTGCCTTCAGGCCTGTGCTGCTGCATTGAAAAGGATGCAGGCTCTGAAACTTGAGGAGATGAAACTTAAGATGGAAATGGAAAAGATGGAGTTGGAAACGGATATTGCGGCTTCAGATGCCAAAATAAGAGTCCTTCAAAGTTTTGAGGAAGAAAAATGTTTTGAACCTGATGAGATGGTGGAACCTACGGATGGCATGAATGCCTATCTTGATGATGAGGCCTCCAAACAATGTTTCAATCCAAGTCCAGAAGTGGAGTTTAATGAGATAAGGAATTTGCCTAAAACACCATTGCAGAGGATCTTGGAAATTCAACACCCTCAGCCGAATGGACAGGAAAATAGGCTAAGTGAATCCAGGGCAGCTAGACAGACTAGTGTTTCCAGTCAGCCGAGAGCCCATAGCCACCAAAGAGCGCACAGTCAAACCACGCCTCAAAGCCGATCCAGTGGGCGTGGTCAATCCAGAGCTCACACACCTCCTCTAAATCAAATCCATGCTCATTCCAGCAGTAGTGGTGGTGGTGTCACTACTGGGGCGCGTGGTGGTGGTGTCACTCCTGGAGCGGGCGGCGATATCGCTGACCTGATCTTAATGCAACATAAGCTGGCCTTACTACCAGCCAGGGAGGTCACTGTGTATAATGGTGATCCATTGGCGTATCATTCTTTCATCCATGCATTTGAATATTTAATTGAGGACAAGACTAGTCACAGCGTAGACAGGCTCTACTTTCTTGAGCAATACACCTCTGGGCAAGCCAGGGATCTTGTACGCAGTTGCCTGCACATGGATGCACAACGAGGTTATGCTGAAGCCAAGCGACTATTGGAGAAGCAATTTGGAAATGAAGTTAAAGTCACTAGCGCATACCTCGAGAAGGCACTGAAATGGACACCTATCAAAGGGGATGATGGAAAAGGACTGCAAGCCTATGGACTATATCTAAGAGGATGCCATAACGCCATGCAAGATTTAGATATGGATGAGCTTGATGTTCCCTCCAATCTCAGGATCTTTGTGTCTAAGCTTCCATACAAGCTGCGTGAAAAATGGAGGGGAGCAGCTTATGAAACCTTTCAAAGAACGAACAGGCGAGCTCGATTTCAGCATCTCGTGGAATTTATAGAGAAACAAGCAGATATCTTGTTGGATCCGTTATTTGGGGATTTAAATGATTCGCTCCCTAGCCATAAGATGGCGCCAAAAACCAAGACAACTGATTACAGACTACAAAGGCATAAAGGAAGTAGCTTTGTAACAGCAGTGGTGGAGGCAAAAGCTACAGGCCAACCAACCAGGCAGGCAAGCATTGTCACATGTGGATTCTGTAAAGGAAAACATGGACTTAATGACTGCAGAAGGTTTAAGTCGCAAACGCATATGTCAAAAGTGAACTTTCTAAAGGAAAACGGTCTCTGCTTTGGATGCCTAACCAAAGGACATTTGAGCCGTGACTGTAGACGTAAGATGACATTTGAGAAATGTCAGAAGAGGCATCCAACACTTCTTCATATAATGAGTGACAAGAATACTGTTGTGGAAACTGAGCAATTTCAACCAAAGACCACAACCGTGGATAAAAAGGATAAAAGAGAAACAGAAGAGGCGGAGGAGACTTCTGTGATTAGTGCCAATCTTGTTGCAACTGGAGGTGCAATCGGAAAGGATTATGCTCTGGCAATAGTGCCAGTTAGAGTTAAGATGGTGAAGGGAAATGAGTTCGTCACCACTTATGCATTCCTCGATCCCGGCAGCACAGCAACGTTCTGCACGGAGAACCTAATGAACCAACTGAAGGCTAGAGGACGAAAGACTCAAATCCTACTGCAAACAATGGGACAGTAGAAGCTGGTCCCGAGTCATGAGCTGATAGGTTTGGAGGTAGGCAATTTGGAAGGTGAAACCTACCTTGAAATACCTAGGGCCTATACCCAGGAGAAGATACCAGTCTCAAAGCAGCACTTGCCCACTCAAAAGGATTTAAGGAGATGACCGTATCTCAAGGATCTGAAATTGAAGAAAATCGACTCGGATATCGGCCTTCTCATTGGCATCAACATTCCAAAAGCACTGGAACCTTGGGACATCATCACCAGCCGAGATAACGGACCATATGCGGTTAAAACATTATTAGGATGGGTGGTTAATGGTCCACTCAAATCTTGCACCGCTAATGAAGGATGTGGACCTCCTGAAGTAACATCCAATCGCATTTCTGTTGCTAGTCTGGAGGAACTCCTCATCAGGCAATACAATCGGGATTTCTCTGAAAAGGAGTACGAAGAGAAAAGTGAGATGTAAGCTGAGGATAGAAGGTTCATGGATATCGCCTCGTGTTCGGTTACCCTCCAAGATGGTCAATACTCTTACCTCTGCCTCTGCGCAATAAGGATATTATCATGCCCAAAAACTACAAAATGGCAGAGGAGCGAGCCAAGAATTTGAAAAGAAAATTCAGAAGAGATCCAAACTACGCATTAGGGTATACCAACTTTATGAATGACGTAATCACAAAGAAGTATGCGGAGAAAGTGCCACAAGAACAGTTGCATAGAGAAGATGGCAAAGTTTGGTACATACCTCATCATGGGATCTATCATAAGCAGAAGGGCAAACTTCGAGTGTACCTCAACATACATCTCTCAACAAAGAACTCATACAAGGCCCCGATCTGACAAACACATTGATGGGTGTTTTGCTCAGGTTCCGACAAGAACCTATTGCGATTATGGGAGATATTGAGGCAATGTTCTATCAGGTAAAAGTTCATAAGGAACACCAAGATCTGCTAAGGTTCCTTTGGTGATCTGGCGGCGACACCAGCCAGCCCTTGGAAGTGTACCGCATGAGAGTCCATCTATTTGGTGTGGTGTCATCACCCAGTATAGCAAACTTTGCTTTAAAGCAAACTGCAGAGGATAACCTCAAGAGATATGAAGAGGAAGTGACTGAGACCATTAAATCCAACTTTTATGTTGACGATTGCCTTAAATCCGTCCCAACAGTGAAAGAAGCTATTGAGATAACCATGGACCTCCAAGATGCTTGCTCACAGGGAGGCTTCACGCTGACAAAACTTGTTAGTAATAGCCGTGAGGTATTGGCGTCCATCCCTGAGGAGCGTAGAGCAAAGCTAATTTAAAGACCTAGACCTGGACAGAGAAAAGCTGCCATTCGAGCTGGCACTTGGGATACAATGGAACATCGAAAGTGATGTATTCACCTTCAAAACCACCACCAGAACCAGACCGCCCACTCGGAGAGGTATCCTCTCTGCGGTTAGCTTGGCCTATGACCCATTTGGATTCCTTTGCCCATTCATTCTGAAAGTCAAACAAATCCTCCAAGAGCTCTGTAGAGCAAAACTGGGCTGGGACGAAGCCATCCCAGTGGACTTCTCCAAGGCATGGCAGACATGGGTCACTGAATTGGAGCGTCTGGGTTCATTTCAAGTTGACCGATGTATGAAGCCAAAAGACTTTGGGGAGGTAATAGCGGTGGAACTACACCACTTTTATGATGCTAGTGAGTTGGGTTATGGCACTGCGAGCTACTTAAATACTGATAGCATGGGAAAAGTTCACGTGGCATTTGTCCAGGGAAAGTCAAGAGTAGCACCACTAAAACAGATGATTATTCCCAGGCTGGAGTTGGCAGCTGCTACACTTGCCGTGAGGGTGGGCAGAATGCTGAAGAAGGAGCTACAGCTTGCACTTACGGACTCTAATTTCTGGACAGATAGTACGTCTGTACTGAAATATATTCGTAACCAAACCAAGAGATTCCACACGTACGTAGCCAACAGAGTGGCAATTATTCGTGATCTTTCTCAAGAGAAGCAGTAGCGACATGTAAACTCGCAAGCCAACCCGGCAGATGATGCTTCACGGGGGCTGCATGTTAATGCATTCCTAAAATCATCAAGGTGGCTGATGGGGCCGGAATTCCTGAAGAAAAGGGACACAGATTGGCCGAAGATCCCAGATGACCTGAGGCAGATCGCCTCTGATGACCAGGAGGTGAAAAATGACATCACTGTGAACATCACACATGTAAAAGGAAAAAATCCAGTAAACAGACTCGTGGAGTATTACTCCTCTTGGGATAGTCTAAAGAGGGCTGTGGCCTGGCTTTTAAAGTTGAAAACACGGCTTCTTGTGCTTGGTGAGAGGAGAAAGGACCTCGCGAGGGTCAATCCAGGATTGACACAAGAAGAAAATTGTCTGTCAGCAGAGGATATAAAAGAGGCCGAAAAGGCCATTATCCAATTTGAACAGAGCCAGCACTTTGGACAAGAACTTGACCTCTTGATGAAGGGGAAAACTGTCAAACGAAACAGCCCTATCTGTAAATTGGATCCTATTGTGGATCATGGTATCCTGAGAGTGGGAGGGCGAATTAGTAAGATGGCAATGCCAGCAGAGCAAAAGAACCCAATTATCCTGCCCAAAGGTTCTCACATCTCTAAACTGATCCTGCAAAAGATCCACCAACAGGTTGGACACTCAGGAAGGAGTCACATGATTTCAAAACTATAAGAGAGATTCTGGCTATCTTGTGCCAATTCTTCTGCAAGAAGGATAATTAAGAGCTGCGTTTTCTGCAGGCGTATGCAAGCAAAGGTGGAGGAGCAGAAAATGTCCGACCTTCCAGAAGACCGCCTCTTACCGGATCTCCCACCCTTCACCCATGTGGGTGTTGATTACTTTGGCCCATTTGACGTGAAGCGAGGACATTCTCATGTGAAACGATGGGGAGTGATTTTCACCTGCTTGGTAAGCAGAGCCATCCACTTGAAAGTGGCTAGCCATTTGGACACCAACTCCTGCATCAATGCCTTGCGTTGCTTCATGTGTCGACGGGGACCAGTGAAGAGCATCCGGACAGACAATGGGACAAACTTTGTCGGGGCACAGAAAGAACTCAAGGAGGCTCTGAAAGGCTTGGACCATACAAGAATCCAAAAGGAGCTACTAAAGGACGAGGTTAAATGGACATTCAATCCCCCATTTGGAGCGCACCATGGAGGGATTTGGGAAAGGTTGATCAAGCTTGTCAAGAAGATCCTGTACTCAGTCTTGAAAGAACAAACGCTAGACGACGAGACTCTACAGACGGCATTATTCAAAGTTGAGGCTATCATGAATGATTGACCAATCACTGCTGTGTCGAGTGATCCAAATGATCTGGAGCCACTCACACCAAACCATCTTCTACAGCTGAAGGCCCAACCTCTAATGCCAGCAGGACTATTCCAAAAGGGAGACCCCTACACACAGAGGAGATAGAGGCAAGTACAGTACCTTGCGGACCTTTTATGGAAGAGGTGGATAAGAGAATATGTGCCCCTCATGCAACCAAGAAGCAAGTGGAATCATCCAAAACAAAACCTCAGTCCAGACGATCTAGTTGTCATCGTGGATGACACAGCACCAAGGAATTCATGGCTCATGGGCCGTGTGGTGAAGACGTTTCCTGGATCGAAGGGGCTTGTTCGAAGTGTACTCGTGAGAACCAAGACCAGCACTCTACAGAGACCGGTGGACAAGCTCTGTCTTCTTTTGCCAGCAGCGGACTGCGCTTGAAGCCTCGTCGACAGTCCCTACACATGCATGCACATATACACATTTTGCATACACCTGAGACTGACGGAAAGATAACACGAGCTGCTGGACACACTTGATACACACAAATAAGCACGAACTGCAAACATTTGCTTCATGAATTATGGACTATGCACGTTTATTTAACAAATCATAGACTATGCACGTTCCTTTCATGAACTCTGAACTTCATGGACTAATACCCAAGACGAGTAATGAATTTGAAATGGATATATTTATGCTGTAAATTATTGTTTAGTGTTTGATTCTTTGCAGAAACTATCAATTGTTGGCCCCTTGAATTATTAGTTCGGGTAATTGATTTGCTATGGCATCACCAATTAGGGGCCGGAATGTTGGGGCCAGAATGAATATATTATTTGACACCACTGTTGCCTTACTGGGCACCGCAGTATGGAGGGTGCCCTCTGTTGACTAGGGATGGTGATGTGACCTGTGAACCTTTAAGTTTCATGATTAGTGCACCTGTGGGAAGTGTGGGACTTGGAAGACAGCGGAACAGTATTTGACCAGATCACAACTAAAACAAATTATTATACTGATTAATTTATTTGTAGTTTGGAATGGAGGACAAATAATTTTGAGTCAAGCGCACGTGACAAACAAATGCACATTAATCTTGTTTACAGTAAATTGACAACTTGGATCGCCACTCGTTCAATTGCGACTGCGTCTTTAACCCCGCACGAGTGGCTTATTTTGAGACAGCGGAAGGTCTCTACAACATAGGTTGTGAAAAATGTTACATTCTGGAAGCTTTAGGAGACCATACTTTTGGAAGAGGGCATTTTTAGGAGAATTGTATTTAGAGTCGGATATTGCCCTTATATCTTTTTTTTGTAATATGAGTAATTTGGCAAGATATGTAGGGTAAGTATTATTTCAAATAATATTACAATAGTTCAGATGAGGCTCAAACAGTGATCGATACAAAGTTAGTAATGCCTCTAATGGGAGCAATCGTTTTAGTTTATAAAATAATCCTACTATTTTTGATCATCAATATGCTTTTTAAAATTTAAAGACTGGTCAATATGGATTCCTAAGAATTTAGTGGACTCAACTTTCTTAATAGGTTTGCCATCAATGGTTATGCTCAATTCATTCATGCTGAAGACAATATAATTCATTTTGGTGATGTTCAAGGATAACTTGTTACATTTGAACCAAGTATTCACGATTGATAACTTCTCATTTAAGAGTATTAAAGCTGATCAATATCTTTACGTGATACAAATAAATTTGTGTCATCTGTCAAGAATTTCATGAATATTGTGCGAACAGAAACCAAAATCATTAATACACTCAATAAATAAAAGGGGGCCCAGAATGGATCCCTGGGGAACTCCAAAAGTAATGTTTTCCAGACCTGAGTTTTCCCCATTTACATTAACATATTGCAGTCTATCCTGAAGATAGTCCTTGAACCACTGGAGTGCTATACCCCTGACACCATTATGCTCCAACTTCCCAAGTAGAGTAGAGTGATAAATTGTGTCAAATGCCTTTGAGAAATCGAGAAAAATGCCAATACCTATTTCTCCCTTCTCAAAAGCATTGTTTACTTTCTCAAGCAAATCCAAAGTGGCCATGCATGTATTGCTCTTTTTCCTGAAGCCATACTGTGAAGAAACCAGTATATTTTGTTTCTTTAAGTAGGCTACCAATCTCAAGTGGACCGCTCTTTCTAGTACTTTGGAAAAGGTTGGTAATATTTATATGGGCCTATAATTTTGCATTTCATTTATGTTCCCAGACTTATATACTGGTATTATTTTTGACACCTTCATTTGCTTTGGAACAACGCCGAGCTGGAGAGAAATTTATTATATGAGCAAGTAGCTCAGCTATCACATGCACAATGGTTTTAAGAATCTTACTACTAATACCATCAGGGCCAGTTGTGTGTGAACATTTCATCTGGTTCATAATATCGGTTATTTCTATTTTACAAGTAGGAGTAAAATAGCATGAATTGGGGTAATTCTTTTTTAGATAATATTTGTAATTTGAGCCTCCTGTTGGAGAAATTTTTTGAGAGATTTTTTCCAACAGAGGCAAAAAAAATTGTGAAAATTTTCTGGTAAATTATCTGCCTTCGTCATTTTATTTGATTGGGTCTGCTTTACAGTGTCAGGGAAAACTGGTGATTTTGCATTTCGGCCAATTACCTCATTCAGCACCTTCCAAGATTTCTTCTGATCGGCAGAAGCATTTTTAAACCGGTTAGAAAAATAGTTTTGCTTACTAACTCGTATTAGATTTGTTTTCATATCTTGTGTGTTTGCATTTATTTATATTATTTGGACTTTTTTTTTATACTGATTGTAAAGTTTAGCCTTCTTTTGAATAGACTGTAGAATTCCTTTTGTAATCCAGGGATTTTTTTTATTTCATTTTGTATTATTATCCTTTCTGGAAAGATTTCATTAATAGAAGCTCTAATTTCATGAATTAGGTACTCAAATGCCTTGTTTGAATCATTAGAACAATAAATAGCATCCCAGTTTTTTGTTTGGAGATGCTGAGTTAGGTTTTTAAGGGTTTTGTCAGTTAGAATCTGGAATTTTCTCTTGGTACATGGAACAAGTGGCCTTTTGGTCCAGTTCATAAGAAACACAATGGGATAATGATCAGTTATATCTGAAAATAATACACCGGATTTAACTCCAGAGTTTTGTATATTGGTAATAATGTTGTCAATAATGTACCTCCTGTTCTCTGTAACTCGAGTATATTTATCAATAGTTGCATAAAAAGATGAGGAGAAGAGAATATCTTGAAAATCCACTCCTATTGTATCCCTATTTGACATGTTAATATTAAAGCTGCCAGGATGGCCGAGTGGTCTAAGGCGCCGCGTTCAGGACCCAGTCTCCCCAGGAGGCCTGGGTTCGAATCTCGAATTTGGCTGCCAGGATGGCCAAGTGGTCTAAGGCGCCACGTTCAGGACCCAGTCTCCCCAGGAGGCCTGGGTTCGAATCTCGAATTTCCCCATTGTGGGACTAATAAAGGGAATATTATTATTATTATTATTATTATTATTATTATTAAAGTCTCCCATAATAATGCAGTTTTTATTTGTCTGATTTAGAAGATGGAGAAGACTTTCAGGGTGAGCTCTAAATGTACCATAGTCAGAATTGGATGGCCGGTATATTGCTCCGATAATGAGACTTTTCCCATTTGCCATTTTTATTTCAAGAAATAGTGAATCAGAGCAACCATCATCAATAGTCATATCATTTCGCACCTTTTACTGAGGAATTTGAGTTTACATAAAGACAAACCCCTCCGCCTATTTTAACAATTCTATTCTTGTAATGCAATATGTATCTGTCCATCTAAGTTATAAATATCTATATATGTTTGGTCATTCATCGAAGTTTCGCTACATGCAATAACATCAAAATTTGTGGCTATACTGGCAAGAAACAAAACTAGCTAATCCTGTTGTTTTTTTAGACTGTATATTTAAGTGCATGACTGAAAATGAAAATTTATTTAGTTTTAGATCTTCAGGGATATAGTATTCACAGTTAAAATTTATAGTGTCGTGATGGTACTGTTCAAATTTATTATACTCTCTACTACAATTTATATCAATTAATCCTATATCTTTTTGTACCCTATTCAGAACATTATAATTAATTGAGCCTAGGACCATACTATTGTTTATTTGAGCACCATGTGAATTAAGATAAAAATGAAATTACACAAAACATAACCTCTAGCTACCACTCAAAACTTAGTAGTTGTTATACTCTCCATATATTGTGTCGCCATATAACAAGGAAAGTTGAGCCCATATTTTACAATATCACAGTTCAATCAGTTCTGAGGGGCAAATGAGCACTCAACACCGGTGACAATATTCACAGCAACAGAGGCTACTCTACCAGTTACGGGATGGTTAAGAGGAAAGCTTCAGCCTAGTTAGGATCCTGAAATGTCTTCAGTACTCCATTTGTCTTGAAGGACAGGACCGCATGATATGCCATTCTGAAGCAAGTATTTTTTTTTTGATGAGCTTCGCGCAGACGGTATTGAAGGCTCGCCTCGCAGCCCGGACATCAGGTGGAATGTCGTGGGTAATTCGCACTGGTCGCACCTCATGCTGAAGATTCCCAAGGCGTTTCACAGCCTCAAACACAATGGAGAGCGCCGAAGTTTCACCACAACGGGGCCTGGATGACCATCACCAGGTATTCCAAAAGCCCGATGGACACTCTCGATGGCCACAGATGCGACAGGGAGCTGCAGTAGTTCGGGAATAAACCCCTCGAAAAACACAAGTGGGTCTCTCCCTTCGATTGACTCGTTTAGGTTTAGCAGCCTGATGTTCTTCTGTCTTTGTCGACATTCCAGGTCAGTTACTTTGGCCCGGAGATCCTTGTTAGTTTTCTCCAAAGGAGTGATTTGCTTTTTTTTTTGGAACCATATCGTCCTCCAAGCGAGAAATGCATGTTTCAGCCTCCATTTGGCGTGCAACTAGTGCCGCTCTAGTGGCAGCGGCATCGTCAATGCGCTTCACCATGCAAGCAAGTAGCAAACCTTCTCGTGGTGCTCCCTGTTAAGCTTAGGCGACCAATTGCTACACAACGCCCACACAACGGCACCCCAGAGGCGGTAAAAGGATAAACCCTCGACCTCTGGAAAATGACAAAGCTTAAGGTTTTAACCTTCAATACAGAAGGTCTGTCACCTGCCAAAGCCCAAATACTTGGAGAATGCCAGGCAGACGTCATATGCCTCCAGGAAACGCACCAAACATCTGTGCCCTATCGTATTCCCGGAATGCACCTTGTCAGCCACCATCCCAGCAGAGTACACGAAAGTGCAGTCTATGTGCGTGATCCCTCGCTCGTAGAAAACTTCTTCGATTTCACTGCGGATGGAGTTGAAGTACTAGAAGTACAACTGAAGATCATGACCATCACTTCCGTGTACAAGCCACCCCCTACCCCCTTTAAATGGCCGCCGAGCTGTGCCATATCCGACAAAGTCCACCTAGTCGTCGGAGACTTTAACAGTCATAATACTGTTTGGGGGTACGAGGCTAATGACCCCGACGGAGAAGCAGTGGAGGAGTGGGCTTTGGCCAATCATCTCTCCATCATATACAGTGCAAAGGATCCACCCTCCTTCCGCAGCGCGCGCTGGAGAAAGGGATACAACCCGGATCTTGTGCTTGTCCCCACTCGCTACCGTCAAAACTTCACCAAACTTGTATCTGAACCTATACCTCGGTCACAACACCGACCTATCATTGTATCGGTTGTACCGACAGTTCGGCCAGTTGAAACCAAGCCAATGGTACGGTTCAACTACCGTCGAGCTGATTGGGACAGTTTCCAAACCGACCTTGAGCCCCTTATAGGTGGAATAGAACCGATTCCAGAATGCTATGAAGAGTTTCAATCTCTTGTCTGGAAGACGGGACTAAAGAACATCCCCAGAGGTTGTCAGAAGAACTATATTCCTGGACTTGATGACCAAAGCAAGACTCTGTATGAACGCTATATTGATGCATACAGTGCAGATCCGTTTGCTGCCGACACTGTAGACCTGAGCGACCAGCTGCTCGCCTCGCTTAGCGAGACAAGAAAGTCACGGTGGCGGGAAACTGTGTCATCAATAGATATGACCCACAACAGTAAGGAGGCTTGGAAGCTCATCCGAAAGCTGAACTCTGAAAAACAGCCCCAACAGAGCCCCCCTGCTGTTACACCAAACCAAGTAGCAGCACAGCTTGTCATGAATGGCAAGCCTTTGACCAGAGAAAGAGGGTTCGGCAAGAAGATGAGGGAAGAAATTAACCGAATAAATAACATCTCAGACGAAATACTACTTCCCTTCACTCCAGTCGAACTCTCTGAAGCCCTTCTCACCGCTAAACCAGGTAAAGCTTCAGGCCTAGATGGAATCTCTCCGGAAATGATAAGGCACTTCGGAGTTAAAGCAAGAAGCTGGCTCCTGTCGCTGTTCAACTGCTGTGTCGCCAATTACCAACTACCCAAAATATGGAGGAAAGCCAAAGTTGTCGCATTGCTGAAGCCTGAAAAGGACCCAAAGCTTCCGACAAGCTATAGACCCATTTCCCTCCTTTGCGTTCTATATAAAGTGTATGAGCGCCTTCTCCTTGGCCGTATCAGCCCCACGGTAGAAGAACATCTCACCGCGGACCAGAGTGGCTTCCGCGCTGGCCGCTCATGTTGTGGACAGGTGCTCAACCTGACACAATATGTCGAAGACGGCTTCAAGCGTGGCAACATAACAGGGGCAGTGTTTGTCGACCTCACTGCAGCGTACGACACAGTAAACCATAGGGCCTTACTTTACAAGCTGACCCAAATGGTTAAAAATACATGTGTCGTCAACATCATCCGCTCCCTGCTTTCAAACCGTCGCTTTTTTGTCGAAATGGACGGGAAACGTAGTCGTTGGAGAGACCAAAAGAACGGTCTCCCCCAGGGTTCTGTCCTTGCTCCGTTACTCTTCAACGTCTACACCAATGACCAACCGACGTTCCACAACATCCGCCGTTTCATCTATGCCGATGATCTTTGCTTGGCTACGCAGGCAAACGACTTCGCCACCATAGAGAAACGACTGTCGGATGCCCTCAAATCACTAACAGCCTACTACAGGGCTTGGTTCTTAAACCCAAACCCAGGCAAGACCCAAACCTGTTTTTTCCACCTCAGGAACAAAGACGCCAAGAGGGAGATGTACATCCAATGGGAGGGCGTTACGCTCAAGAAAACACCTAACCCGGTGTATCTTGGCGTTACGCTCGACCGTACCCTCTCGTTCAAAGAGCACGTGGCGAAGCTTCGCAAGAAGGTTTCGTCGCGAAACAACCTGCTCGGGACACTGGCCAATTCGACCTGGGGTACTGACCCGGACACTCTCCGCTCGACAGCGATGGCACTATGCTACTCGACTGCAGAGTACTGCGCAGCAGTATGGGCCCGCTCTGTGCATGCCGCAAAGGTCGACGTAGAGCTCAACAAGGCCTGCCGAGTCGTCACGGGCAGCCTGAGAGCCACGCCCTTACCAGCACTCTATAGATTGACTGGCATCGCACCGCCCAACATCCGCCGCCTTGCAATCTCAAAGGCAGAGAGGGATAGGCAGCAAAAAGATCCACGCCATCCACTACATGGACACCAGGAGGAGCAGAGGCGCCTCGTGTCTAGGAAGAGCTTCGTCACTATCGACGGACTCGGCGCGACGACAGCCCCAAGCTTCCGACTCAGAACCTGGAGACGTACCGATAGCGACAACCCAAACGAGGCTCTACCCGACATCTGCGAGAGCCTGTCTGCGGGAAAAGACCTCCCAAGACGTCACTGGGCCACGCTCAACCGCGCACGAGCCAAGGTTGGCAAGACTGGGGATAACCTAGTCAAGTGGGGCCTCAAGAACAGCGCTGACTGCCCGTGCGGAAACCCCAACCAAACGATGGCCCACATTCTCCAGGATTGTCGCCTGAGCAGCCCGTGCACAGACAATGACCTTAAGCTAGCAAATAACACCGCTCGTCAATGGCTATCAGTATGGAGCGATAAGATATGATGACCATGTCATCCATCTTCGCTTCGAGCTTCCCAATTGTCTCATTCACAGATTTTAGAATACTCTGCCCTAGCTCGGCCACAGCCGCTGGAATACTTTTAAGCAAAGTCTCCGTTATAAGAACAGCAGTAGTTGTAGGACTAGCATGAGCATTAGCACTGTCGTTGCTAAAGTTGGGACAGGCGTGAAGCTGAGTCGTGGCATTGCACAACTCTGCTGCATCGGTCCTTATTTGATTGCTTGAGTTGTTTTGGAGCCATTGTGAGGAAAGTCTTTAGTTAGCTGCTTGGAGTTCAGGCTTTAGTGCGGTGGGTTGGCGATTTAATTGCTTCAGGCAAAGTTTTGAGTGGAGAGAGTTACTGCCGTCTCACTTGCTCGCTGCCATCACTGATTGTTTGGCGAAGGCGACAGGAGGTGAGGGGCTGATGCTGGGAATGAAAGTGAAAATAAATTACACCATGCCGATTCTAAAAAATGATTAACAGAACATTGCACTGCACTCCAGTAAGAATATAACGCCAAAGTGAATTAACCTCGACATATATTCGACTGTATATATGACGGTATATTAACGATTTGATAAACCGTGGGTACAGATTAGTAAACTGTGGGAACAGATGACTAAACTGTGGGTACAGATTATCAAAAAATATTTTTTTTCTCACATTCTGCCTCCAGAAACATGCGAGTTTGCATGCGCCACACGCGTCCAGTGTGTGTGTGCGTGCACACGTGCGTGCGTCCGCGTATGTGTTAAATACAGATATAGCACCCACAACTGACATCACACCCTTTGATACAGCGCGTCTTTTCACCGAGAAAATATGATACATGAGTATTTTTTTCTGTTTAAAATGAGTACCACAGCCATTGATATTCCAGGTAACTACCATATTTTCACGAACATAAGGCGCACTTTAAAGTCCCAAATCTTCCCCAAAACAAACAAGGCACCTTGTAATGCGACACACCTATTATATTGACCATCTCGACCATTGGGCATAATTCCCTTTAGGTGTTTCAGAATGCATGTTAGCACACCCTGCTGGCCAAAGTCTGATACATGCTCCGAATTGACTATATATTAATATATATATATATATATATATATATATATATATATATATATATATTAATATATATATATTAATATATATATATATATATGTATATATATGTGTATATATATTCATATATATATATATATTCATATATATATATATTCATATATATATATATAAAATATATATTCATATATATATATATATTATATATATAAAATATATATTCATATATATTATATATATATATATATATTCATATATATATATATATTATATATATAAAATATATATTCATATATATTATATATATATATATTCATATATATTTATATATATATATAATATATATACCTGTGAAATGAAAGGTGGCATTCTTCATTTATCTAATTATTCATTCATAACTGACAGCCTCGCGCTCCGCTCGTGCCCCGGCGGAAGAGGTGCTCCTCTTCAGCTTAATTGTCACGCACGCCGGACCTGCTCCCCCGAAGCGTGTCTCCGTTCGGTTAAACTCGGTTTCATTTCGCCCCGCTCGTGCCCCGGGCGGAAGGTGCTCCTCTTCGGCTTAACTGCGACGCACGCTGGCCGGAGCTCTGGTACGGTCCGAACCGCGCGAAACTTCGCCCCCGATCGTGCCCGATCTTCTTCCTCCACTCTCCTCTTCGCCCACGCTCTTCTTCGGCGCACACCGGCCGTCTAACTGCTCCAGTAACGTCGTGCCGCTCAGCGAAACTACAATGCCCCCGCGGAGCGGAGCGAATGGAGAGCCCCGATCGTGCCCGGGCAAAAAAGTTTTTAATTTTTGAATATTTTTTAGACCCGCGAAGCACTGAACACGCGAAAGGTGAACCGCGAAGTAGCGGGGTTTCACTGTATATATATATATATATATATATATATATGTGTGTGTGTGACGGCATATGGAAAGCATTTTGTTTTGTTACAGCTGCAGCTGTTCAGAAATGCGCTATTTCAATAAAATGTTATTGTATTGTATTGTATTTTGACGGTCCGTCCTCTGTCCTGCGTCCACAACCTGGGCACACTTCTGTCATCGTCCCTCCGTCAGTATTTATAAAATAGTCATCCTGCATCACCTTGTCCGTTTAATGCGCTTCCATCGTGTGTGAGTTAGGCTGATCCTTGGTGTGGCAGTTATGGCACTCTCAATTTGTAACAAGCTAACAATGATTGCTGAACTGATAGAAAGTGGGGAACTACGCTCGCGTTCATATTAGCATTGAGCTTCATCGCTGAGCGCAGGTAAAAGTTTTCGATCGCCGCAAAGAGATTCACACTGCGCGTGGGTCGCAATCTGGGACAGCACTGGACATTCGGCTCAGTCTTGTAGTTCCTTTTTTGTGTATAATTTACTTTTTTATCTTAGCTTAGCACACAGCAAACCAGTATTCAACGTGACATAATTTCTTCTTCGTGAGTTTTCTTTTTCTTCTGTCAAAGACACTCTCAGTGCATCATTACGTGGGTGTCACCGAGTGTTCAGACTTAGTTATCACAGTTTAATGACACATAGCATACAATACAATACAACTTTATTTACATAGCGCATTTCACAACAGCTAGAGCTGTAACAAAGCGCTGTCCATGCTGTATAGTAACTTGTCATTCCCACATGTATGTAGCTCCGCAGGTGCTCCTTTCCATGTTTCCTCACGTATATACACATTCCCTCAACAAGATGACAAACTTGCGTTGACAAAACTAAAAGGGTAAATGGCAGGTATTCTTCAATGTTACTTGAAACCTTGCAGTATTCAATCCAATTCTTTGCCATTCAAAAAGTACAACAACATATTTTGTTTGATTGGGACTTTTCCCCGCACCGTGGCCGACTGGTTAGCACGATGGCCTCACAGTGAGAGACAGCATCGGGCGTGGGTTCGATCCCGGCTCCGGCCATCCTGTGTGGAGTTTGCATGTTCTCCCCGTGCTTGCGTGGGCACGGTGAACGACTGGGGAACACATTGGCCTCACAGCGCAGGTTGTGAGTTTGATTCCGGCTCTGGCCTTCGGTGCGGAGTTTGCATAATCTGCGCGGGGTTTCGCCGGGTACTCCGGTTTCCTCCCACATTCCAAAAACATGCATGGCAAGCCGATTGAACACTCTAATCTCGTTGCACACTTGAGTACAATGACAATAAAGGGATTTCTAATTTTCTAAATTGCCCCTAGGTATGAGTTTGAGCGCGGATGGTTGTTTGTCTCTGTGTGCCCTGCGATTGGCTGGCAACCAGTTCAGGGTGTCCCCCGCCTACTGCCCGAAGATAGCTGTAATAGGCTCCAGCTCCCCCCGCGACCCTAGTGAGGAGAAGCGGTACAGATGATGGATGGATGGATGGATGGGACTTTTCCCTACCAATGGATAATTGAGTTACATTGTATTTATTTGATTTATTTTTATCTTCAGATTATTTTGTGTTCTATACAAAATTTGGATTTTATGAAAACATCCATCCATATATTATCTGTACCGCTTGTTCTCACAAGGGTCACGGGAGTGCTGGAGCATATCCCAGCTGGCTTTGGGCAGTAGGCGGGGTACACCCTGAACTGGTTGCCAGACAATCACAGGGCACAGATAGATGAACACCCTGCCGCACTCACACTCATACCTAGGGGCAATTTAGAGTGTTCAATCGGCTTGCCATGCATGTTTTTGGAATGTGGGAGGAAACCGGAGTACCCGGCGAAACCCCGCGCAGGCCACGGGGAGATTATGCAAACTCCGCACCGAAGGCCAGAGCCGGAATCAAACTCACAACCTGCGCTGTGAGGCCAATGTGTTCCCCAGTCGTTCACCGTGCCGCCTTTATGAAAACATTTCAAATATATTTAAATTTTATACATTTCTTTTAAATATTACAATTTGAAGAACAAAAAAGTATTTTTAGATTTGATTATTTCCATTCTGATTTCTACCTGATACCAGACGAGTCCGGAAGTAGAGCATATGGTCTACGCCTCTCACAACTGGCAAAACACCATGGACCCAACCCCGAAAAAGACAGAGAGAGACTCGGTGACGGACACCTGCAATCTCCAAACTACCAAAATCAAGGTTAGTGTTCTTGACAACATAAATCAAAAACTGGAGTAATTAATGTCACTACACGAAGAAAGACGAATGCATGCAACAGCCTGCATTATGGGTGACCATAACATTGTCTCCCTGCAACAAGTAAATCACGGGTTTCTAACATCAAGGCATTATCCGGACAAATGAATGACAGCACTGAAGAAAACAAGCAGTTAAAAGAAAGCCTTCTGGATAGACAAACTATTATGAATTTATCTAGATCCAACATTGCAAAATACGAACTCTACAATTAAAAGGCATTGGTTAAAGGCCGAGAAAAGGAACTTAAAGGATTTTATACATTTGACTATAAAGGATTTTATACGATTGACTACAGGTTACATGTATTCAGTTTAATGCAATAAAGATATTTGCTGATTGTGCTTTGATTCGATGTGCAGTGGAAGGTCAGGGCAGGCTGTGTGAAATGCGTAGGTGGCAGATGTTTTTTGTACAGGACGAGCCGCACTTCTGATAACGGGAGGTTCTGACGCAGAGCCTTTCAGACATCAAGGCGCTGTTGTGTGAGATTGGACGAGCCGACACGTCATCCTGCGGGCAGAAGACGTCCACTAAGGGAAAGCTAAAGTTAACTGCAGATGACACATAGCCAATAGTAGAATAGTAGGATGTCTTTGCTTTGTTTGCTGAAATGTATAAATGATCCTGGGCAACTTGGGGGGGTCGTCGTCTTCTGTTGGGTACAGAGACGTGCAGAGCTGTAATGAGAGGAACCGAGCCCCAGGCATTGTACTAGATCTGCTGTTAGGAATGAATGCGCTCCCGTGTGAAATCGCCGGCTTCCTGATCATTTCTCTCTCAAAAACGAGCGCGCATAATTGTTGGATGAATGTTGGTTAATGGAGTCAGATAATAGTTAAAATTCCAACAAACTCAAAGGCACAACATTTAGACTTACCAATCAATGCCCCCGAGAAATAGATTATATCCACTACTCAAAAGAAAATAAGAACAAAAATAATCACACTTCCTTTGTAGGTGACAGTTCACAAAACACAGGATATAGGGTGTAAATTCCTTGTGCTGCCAGATACTTGAGAGTGTTTGTGTTGTATTGGTGGTGACTGGTGGAATGGTGGATGGATAAATTATAATTTTGGACGCATCACCAGTAGTGTCACCCTGGGCAACTGGGTGTTTCGGCCTTACACTAGACGCCCTCCCCAGGGTTGGCCAGCCAGAGGGTGATCAGCCTCAAGCTTGTGTCATTTCCAATTAGTCATGAGCGTTGCATACTTCTCATGGGGCTATACATGGCAGGGGCGTCCATTTCCCCGGGTCAAGCCTTAGCTGACCGCATACCTCCTGGCTTGTTACTTGGTGCCCGAGCAGGGGTCTTTCCTCCTCATGAACAGCCACTGACTGACTGCCTCTTCAGCTGCAAGCTCGTAAGTGTTACCACTCGTAAGCCTCGTCCATGGAGTCCTCCCAAGGTACTGTGAGTTCAATGATAAAAACCTTTTTAAGTGAAGGGGATCAGAGCACCAAGTGCGGCATCGCACTATGTGGCGCACATGCTAGCTTGCGCATGGTAGCTCGCACATACTAGCTCGCACATGCTAGCCCCCGCATGCTAGCTCTCATTTAGCGGTAACATTACCAATGACAGCATCATAAATGCTATAGGAGCATTCATGACAACACAGAATATCACCAACGTCAGGGGTGGGATTTCACGAGTCTCCACACTCCTTAGAGTCACGGTTTTAAATCAAAACCAAAACTATCAATGAACAGCATTCAAGCAAACAATGAAAAAGAAATACAATTAACACAAAACATGCATCTCTCATGCCATTCATTTCCCAAAAAGAAATAAAAATAAAACAAAAAGAGTACTGAGGCATTCTGGGAGCCTATCAGCCTCAGCCAATCAGATGGCTGGTTGGAGAGATGTGAGTGGTGTGCTTTGGGCAGTGTGTTTTTTTTCTGTTATCTAAACCTGTGATGTTTCTTGCTTGCAATAACATGAATCATAAGACAGACTACGACATCGTGGACAGCTGCCCTTTTGTCCAGCTTGTCCAGTCTAACTCAAACCATCACCAAAATAGACCTTCACAGAATTTATTTGTCACAGTCAACTCTGTGCACAGCAATATCGGACTTTAACCAGCAGCGTGTGGTTACATGCACTCTGAAAAGCACTTAGGGGCACAGGCGCGTTGCCCGAGAGAATAGCATGCGTACAGATCTATGGGTCTCAGTCTATTCCCATGGTGCGTCGCATCACAGGGCGCCTCGTTGGTGTTGGTAAATATTTGGGACTTTATAGTGCACCTTATGGTCGTGAAAATACGGTACAAGACCACTGGACTCACAATCTGTACAGACTCATTGAACTTGACATGGTCTTACACATTGCTCCCCCTTCCTCTGTTAGAACTCCTTTTTCTCTCTCATCCTCAATAAGCTCCTTTCAAATATTTTTATTCTGAAACCGTCTGGAAAAATTCCATGTAGCGTTCCCTTTGAATAAGGTAACCTATGTGGAATTTTAACTAAATCAAACAATGTCTAGCATTGAGGGAGCAGTTGCTGGCGTATTTCAAATTTGTATCCCAGATGTGTTAAGAAATTATCACTCAACTCTTTCTCCCAGTCCCGTTTTATGCAATCCATATTCATTTGTCTTACTCTTTGTAATTGAGCGTATATAAATGAAATTCTGCACCTTTCTGTTATAGTCTCTGAGACACTGATCAAGCTGATCAGGTGTTGCATTTTCAAAACTGTCGAGATCGGTCCCAACAAAGTACCTAATGTGTGCCTAAAGTTTTCTAAAGAAGTCGATTTTCAACAGTCCATATTTGTCCTGAAGCTGCTGAAGCAACGGAAACGTACAGATCACCGACACAATACAGTCCAAATTCCTTCCATTGACTGAAGGCACCATGCACAACTGAGGGAATAACTGATGATTTACAGCTAGTAGCAATTTAAAGGGAAAAGGGCTGAGATAAAATGGTTTTGCTATTTGTTTCCACATCTGTATGGAACTGTGTATAATTGGATTACAATTGTAATTTAATTTCTTGAGACGAGTGGGAGACATTCGGATAGCACCGATCGAGTAGGGTAGACAGTCCTCCCTTTCCATGTCCAGCCAGCGAGACAGCACAATTGTCTCATCCAGCCAGAAGGCGACAGAGCGACTATTTGCTGCCCAATAATAGCATGAAATCTGAGAGGGCCAGTCCCCCTCTCTCTTTACCTTTGCACAAATGCCCTTTTCTAATCCTATTGGATTTATAATTCCAAATGAATGGGAGTATTATAAGACTCCAGTTTTTTACAAAAATGTTTTGGTAAGCTATAGGGATAAATTCTGAAAGAGGTACAGTAACTGCGGTAGAAAGACCATTTTAACTGCATTTACTTTACCTATCAAAGAAATGGGGAGTGTTTTCCTAAACTCAAGTTTATGTGTCAACCTATCCAATATAGTCAGAAAGTTAGCTTCAAATAAAGAAAGTTAGCTTCAAATAAAAAGCTATACTTCTTTGTAATCTCCAACCCCAAATACGTGAATTTCTCCCAGGACAGTTTAATTAAAAGGAACATGTTCAAGCACCTCTAGGTCACTGCAGCGCACAGGCATTATCTCACTTTTATCCCAATTTATCCACTATCCAGAGAAAGAACCTAATAATTACATTGTCTCTAATAAAGCAGGTTGAGTACATCCGGATATCATCCACATACAGCGATTTCTGTTTGATGTGTATTCTGTGTCATAACCCTGAATCTTACTGTCTGCTCTAATAGTCTCCGCCTGTGGCTCTAATACCAGTGCCAACACCTAGAGGCTAATTTCTAAATAAAAAGTTGGTAATTTACACCTACTTAGAAACCGCTTCATAGCCTCAGGCGCAATACCTTGAGCCATGTACAATTTTTTTATAAAATTGAAAAAATGCATCGTTAATATCTTTAAGTTACTGTAGAGCCGGACTGTGATTTTATTTTATGAATGATCCTATCACTTTTTCTTTTTCGCAGTTGCCTTGCCAACACCTTATGCGGATTATATCCAAATTGAAAATAGGTCTGTTTAGTAAATGTGAAGGCATTAGAAAAAAATTCAGAGAGTATCCAATTAAGCTGATATTTAAGGGCTGCAATTTTATAATGTTTTTCCACAGAAGGTTGAGTGCTGTTTTCTTCATAATTTTCGAATTTGTTCCTTTAAATGTGCATGTTCTAAGTACTAATGACTTTTCTTCTGCAAGGCTTGAAAAGAAATAATGCAACCTCTTACACATGCTTTAAGTGTCTCCATAGTAAAATAGGCGAACCATCATCTTGATCATTTGTCTTAAAAAACAGTTTGAGCTGAGCCTCCAAGTACTCACAAAATCGTTTCCTTGTTAGAACCTGGGGATCAAACCACCAAGTTCTATATGTGTTATTCACGTCAAGCAGCCTCAGTGAAACAGAAACAGGACAGTGGTCAGAGATGATAATGTGGTGATAACTGACTGTATCCACACCAGATAGAAGTCAACCATCCAACAACAAAAAAAAAATCTATTCTGGTGTATATACATTATGAACTCTCTGCCTGTCGGTTTTAAAGTTCTCCACACCTCCACTAAGTTTGTATTTTCTATATATGTATTTAAGCATTTAGAGGCCTTTGATGGTGCCATTCGCTGAGTTGATGATCTGTCCAAATAGGCGACTATGACCACATTGAAATCATCCCCGATAATCAAATTTGTGGTCGAAATGTCAGGGAACTGGCTAAAAGTGTTCCTGAAAAATTCTGGAACCCAGTTTGGGCCATGTGCATTCAACAAAATAATTGGTGTGGATTCTATCTCTCCCGTGACTAAAGCAGTGTCCTTGAGGGTGCATGGGATTCCAACCAGTCTACATGTGTTTCGTGGACTTGGAGGTCTTCGACCGTGTCCCTCTGGGAGTTCTGTGGAGTCTGCTTTGGGAGTACAGGGTACCGAGCCCCCTGATACGGGCAGTTCGGACCCTGTACCACCGATGTCAGAGTTTGGTCCGCAATGCCAGCAGTAAGTTGGATTCGTTTCCAGTGAGGGTTGGACTCTGCCTAGGCTGCCCTTTGCCACCGATTCTGTTCATAACTTTTATGGACAGAATTTCCTGAAACATTTTAACTACTAAATAAGAAACACGTAAAATGCCCAAAAAAGATGAATACAAAGTTGGAATTCATTGTCGAAGCAGGCCCGAATGACGCATCAGCCTCAACTGCAAACGCAGGGCCCTCCCGGAAAGCTGATAACAATGAGGTACTGGAGGCTATAGCGGCCCTTCGCTCAGAGCTAACCCTTTTGAGTCAGAGATTTGTCCGAAAATTGAGACAGAGATATCGGAGGTCATGACCGAAAATGACACGGCGATAGCCACAATAAAAGCGCAGATGGACTCTCAGAACCAAACTTTGAAAGAGCGAGCAGTCTCGGCAAGTGGCACATCATATACGCTCCAAGATCTGAAGGACAAAGTGAGGAAACTTTCTGGGCAAGTCGACTCTCTCTCTCCAAAAAATGTCTAGACCTGCAAAGGCCGATTGAAATGCTAGAACTTCAGTGGTTGGAATCGGGGAGGGCAGAGAAGATGTTCAAAGAACAAGGGACTTTGTTGCTCATATGTTAAAAGAGATATTTATACCTTCAAAGTCCACCGGAGATAGACCGAGCCCACAGAGCCCTTCGGAGATGACCTGGAGACAATGAGCCCCCTCTGCACCTTATTGTGAGGATACATCTCTGTCATGTTTATGACGACATAATGCAGAAAGCAATGTCCATTAAAGACCGGGTTCAGCGCATCCAGATTTTCAGAGATCGCCCATCGGAAGTGGTTTGACACGGGTGGCTTTCACGCCAGCCCGGAAGATATTGCGCGACACACCGGGTCAGATTTGGATCCAGCGAAACTATGCATGTCTCACAGCGGATCAGAGATTTTTTTTACGGATCCACAGGAAGCTCTACAATATACCGACTTCGGGCAAACGCTGAGAAAGGAGCCTCAATATAAATAGAATGTTTGATCCAGTGGACTCTTCTTGAACATTTTTGGGAAAAAGCCCTTCTGACTATAGGATTGTGCAGGTGACTATAAAATGCGTTTCGGTGTCACACACGGAAAGGTGATGTCTCATCTGAGAGAATTAGAGGCAGATGTGATCTTGCAAGAGACTCATTTAAAAAATGAAACACATTGTAAAATCAGAGCTAAATGGATAAGTCAAGTATCCCATTCCAGGTTCTCTGTTAAGGCTCGAGGAGTAGTCATAATCGCAAAAATACTCCTTTTGTTCACGAATCAACAACTCGTCCATCTGCGCCCCCTGGTGAGCTCTTCAATGGACCCACTCCAGTTTGCATACCAGTGAACATCAGCGTGGATGATGCCATCATCTACCTACTCCACACTTCACTCCCCCACCTGGAGATGGCCGGGAGCTCTGTGAGGATCATGTTCTTTGATTTCTCCAGTGCTTTCAACACCATTCAGCCCACTCTATTGGGAGAGAAGCTGGAGCAGGCGGGAGTGGCCCACCACCTCATCACATGGATCCACGACTAACAAACCGGCCCCAGTACCTAAGAACACAGGACTGTGTGTCTGACGTGCTCCTCTGCAGCACGGGGGCGCCGCAGGGAACTGTTCTGGCTCCCTTCCTGTTCACCCTCTACACCTCGGACTACAAATACAATACCCCTTCCTGTCACCTGCAGAAGTTCTCTGATGACTCTGCAATTGTCGGCCTCATTACTGACGGAGACGATCGGGAGTACAGAGAACTTACTCAAGGTTTTGTGGACTGATGTCAGCAGAACCACCTCCAAATCAACGCTAGGAAATCCAAAGAGCTGGTGGTGGATTTCTGCAGGCGTCGGCACTCTCCTCCTGCACCAGTGAATATACAGGGAACAGTCGTTGAGAGGGTCTCAACTTACAAGTACCTGGGTGTTCATCTGAACAATAAACTGGACTGGAGCGACAGCACAGACGCTCTCTATAGGAAGGGTCAGAGCAGACTCTTCCTACTCAGTAGGCTGAGGTCCTTTGGCGTTCAGGGTACACTCCTCAGGAACCTCTATGACTCGGTGGTTGCATCGATCATTTTCTATGGAGTATAGATACGTATATACTGTGTATATTTGCTTTTTCTGAATGTCTGCTGCTAATGTTATACATTAACGGCTACATTACGCCGCCGCCTCTGTGTGATATATATCTTTGCTGCTGTAACACTGCAAATTTCCCCATTGTGGGACTAATAAAGGACATCTTTATCTTTATCTTTATCTTCCCTATGGAATGAGCTCCTATTCAATGTTAGGCAAGCCCCCTCTCTGTCCACTTTTTAAAACTGTTCTGCTGTTCTTCTGGGATCTATTGTAAATGTGTTACTGTGGGATATGGAAAGCGCTTTGTTACAGCTCCATCTGTTGTGAAATGCGCTATATAGATACAATTTTATTGTGTTGAGCCCTGTGTACTATTAAGACACAAATCTTCGAGAGATCTTTTATAAACACATCCCTTGATTATATAACAACACACACACATTTCAAGTGTTTTGCCATTACTGCCGTGCCGTGTTATTCCATAATAATTTGCAATTTTTTTTCTTTTTCTTTTGTCCAGATTACTTTTCAGATAAAACCTCAGGATCAGCAGTCACATTGCCAAGGATTCAAGGTTATATCTGCAACATCAGCGATCCCTGTTTAAGCAGTCTGAAACTAGGGGAGACTCCGGGCAAAGTTGGCAATGTTGACAATTCTGTGTAGGTTTCCTCATTGCAAAAAAACATTCCCAGAGACAGACTCTGCCTGTACAGTGAAGTACTTTCTCTGGCACTTTGAGAAAATAAACCCATCACAGCCACTCTATGAGAAATGTATATGCTTCTTTGAGTTTTTGCTTGGTTCCAACATTGATCATTAGAGTGTGCTTAATGGTTAGGAGTTAGCGACTTGGTCTAAAATAAATCAAATAAAGTTAGTGACTGAAAATGTCGAAACATGGAATCAAGCATGCAAAATATGTTGACGGAAAATATTTCAATATACAGTACTGTAACGTACATAACTGTCAAACATCTTTTTTTGCCTTCAGCATTTCTAGTGTCGTTGTGGACGCACAGAGGCTTTTGAAATACATCGAAAACCTGAATGTGCCAAGCCTCCAGGGCCTGAGGCAAACCATCCATGACGTAGAAACTGGATCTGACCTCTGGCCAAGTAAGACCCCTTGTTTGACATTTCCTTTGACTTAAGATCTGATTCTGAAAAATGGATTGACTAACAGCTCAGGTCTAAACCAGTGATAATGTTTTGGTCCAACGGTTTCGGCCATTGTTCATGTGTGACTGAAATTCTTCCGTTTGCATTAGGTTATCTTAAGTGTGAAAATACATTGAAGAAGAGAGATCAAGGTTTTTTTTTTTTTTTTTAATTAAAACTTTTTATATAGCAAGTAAGCCCTGGCTGCAGTGCGCAATTAGAGGCTCAATGTGGGGTGGACCTAAACGTTTGACCCCGGCACATGAGTTCTCGATATCTAAGTGCCTTCCAAGGTTATTAAATAAACAATACAACATTTAATAAACTAACAAAATAACTTACTAAACAAAAAATACATTATTGTTAAATAAAAACTAAAATGATATAGAAAAAATTTAAACTAACTGAAACTACATTTCACGTTTTCACGACTAAAACTAACTATAATTGCAGATGAAATATGCTTCGTTTTCGTCTTCAGCATTTCATTTAATACACCAGCCTTTGGGTTGATTTTAAAAGCATTTATTTCAATATTAATGGTACTGACGGTTTCTGGAAGAAGAGGTGGTCAAAAAGTCATCTGGGAGTTGTATCCCTCTTAATATTGGTAGCACAGAAGCGACATCTTCAAGCAGCAGCCAATAAAAAATGTTTGTGTGTAGCGTTGGCTTGAATGGCTCACCTGCTCTTGACATTTAGCTCAGCCCAAAATGCAACGCAAGGTAGTGAAGTCACTTTTTTGTATAGCCCTTAATCACAGACAGTCTCAAAGGGCTTTACATAACCACAATCGACATCCCCTGATCTTAACCCCCAGGAGGGCAAGGAAAAACTCAAAACCCCATTAGGGGAAAAGTGAGAAACCTTGAGAAGGGACCACAGATGGGGGAATCCCTCTACCAGGATGACTAGGCTGCAATGGATGCCAAGTGGGCAACATTTCACACATAAAATGATGCTATACAATGTTAGCTGAGATAATGTGAGAGTCAATCAAATGGAGTGCTGCAGGAAGATGACTTCAGTGGAGCGGGTACTCTTCCAGTTGATTAGGGCCGTAATCTCCGTAGCAGCACCTCTGAGGATGTGGTCAGTCTTCGATCTTGTACCGGTCAGTTGCTGTAGAATCGGAAAGGCCACTTCCAAGTGAATCACCATCGCCTAATTCCCAAGCCGGGGGACTGAGGACAGAAAAGAGAACAGAAGTAGTAAGCAGGCCAACAGGTAATTCAACTAAGTGTTGAAATATATATGATATAAGTAAGCAAACCAGATGAAGTACTGCACGAAGACGACTTTGGCAGAGCAGGTCCGAGCCCGGTTGGTCATTGCAGTAAGCTTCATTGTCATGGTCCGTTTCCGTCATGTCATGTTTTGGTTTACGTTTGCTCAACTGGCGAGGGGGCGTTTCCTTCCAGCGCGTGTCCTGGCGTGTCGTTTTGGCTGGAGAGACGCGCCCACCAGCCACGCACCTGTTACTCGTTGACTCATTGATTACCTCGCTACTTAAACGCCCCGCGCTGACTACTCGGCGTCAGTTCACTGCCCTTTGTTAGTTGTCACTCTTGCTCTTTATTCCTCGTTCACACTCATTGTTCCTTGTCACTGTCGTTTATTCTTGGTTCCTGTCCCTGTTTCCTAGTCAAGTTTGGTTCTGTCCAGTCGTGTTTTGTTCGTCTTCGTTGTTTTGCACTTTGATACGTTTGTTTTTCCTAGTACCTTGTTTGCCCTATTATTTCGTTAATTAAATTCCCTTTGAGTTACCCTTGCCTGGCTTCCCTGCATTTGTGTCCTCCTTTACCTCCACCCGCCGATCCTAACAGAATGAACCGACAAAACGTGGACCCAGCGGGAAGCTCACGGTGGCATCATCGACGTCGCCGCTTGGACTACTACCCCCCTCAGCCTGCCGACCAACCCCGTACCCTTCTTGTAGGTTCTGCTTTTCGTTCCTCGTTTGTCTCTCCCTCTTCGTCTCGTTATACCATTTCACCCCCTCACGTTTTGGTAGATTCGGATTTTGAGGATGATTTTGAATATATATACAACTTTTTAGACTACCAGCGGGACACGGATTTTGTTAGGCCCAGTCACTTTCCTTCCCCTGAACAATTTTTGTCACCTTTTTCTTTTGAGTTTTTTGAGTCCACCCCTGACTCCCTTCTTGTAGTCAAGGTTCAGCTGTCGTCTCGGACCCTCGTGTTCCTCGTGTCTCCCATTCCCCTGAATCCCTAGGGCGGCAGGCTGATAGGGATCAGGTCCTCCTCCCCAGCTGCAGCCTTCCGTCCCGGCTACCCGTCAGCTGCAGTCTTCCGTCCCGGATCCTCGCCAGCTCCAGAGTTCCGTTCCGGCTCCTCGCCAGCTCCAGAGTTCCGCTCCGGCTCCTCGCCTGCTCCAGAGTTCCGCACCGGCTCCTCGCCGGCTTCAGAGTCCTGTTCCGGCGGACCTCGTCCTGCGTTCGTCCCAAGTCCCTGTTCCGGCGGAACACGTCTGGCGTCCGCCCCAAGTCCCTGTTCCGGCGGGGCATGTGCTGCGTCCGTCCCAAGTCCTTGCTCCAGCGGAGCACGTCCTGCGTCCGCCCCAAGTCCCTGTTCCTGCGGAGCACGTCCTGCGTCCGCCCCAAGTCCCTGTTCCGGCGGAGCACGTCCTGCGTCCGTCCCAAATTCCTGTTCTGGCGGAGCACGTCCTGCGTCCGTCCCAAGTCCTTGTTCCAGCGGAGCACGTCCTGCGTCCGCCCCAAGTCCCTGTTCCGGCGGAGCACGTCCTGCGTCCGTCCCAAGTCCCTGCTCAGGCGGAGCACGTCCTGCGTCCGTCCCAAGTCCCTGCTCAGGCGGAGCACGTCCTGCGTCCGTCCCAAGTCCCTGCTCAGGTGGAGCACGTCCTGCGTCCGTCCCAAGTCCCTGCTCAGGCGGAGCACGTCCTGCGTCCGTCCCAAGTCCTTGTTCCAGCGGAGCACGTCCTGCGTCCGCCCCAAGTCCCTGTTCCGGCAGAGCACGTCCTGCGTCCGTCCCAAGTCCCTGCTCAGGCGGAGCACGTCCTGCGTCCGTCCCAAGTCCCTGCTCAGGCGGAGCACGTCCTGCGTCCGTCCCAAGTCTCTGTTCCGGCGGAGCACATCCTGCGTCCGCCTCAAGTCCCTGTTCCGGCGGAGCACGTCCGGAGTCCGTCCCAAGTGCCGGTGCCGGCGGCGCACGTCCCTCCGCCGCTTCAAGTCCCTGTCTCGGCTGCGCCCGGTCCACCGCCGCTCCAAGTCCCTGACGCGGCTTCGCCCGGCCCTCCGCCGCTCCAAGTCCCTGCCGCGGCTGCGCCCGGCCCGCCGCCGCTCCAAGTCCCTGCCCCGGCTGCGCCCGGCCCGCAGCCGCTCCAAGTCCCTGTCTCGGCTGCGCCCGGCACGCCGCCGCTCCAAGTCCCTGCCGCGGCTGCGCCCGGCCCGCCGTCTCTACAAATCCCTGTCTTGGCTGCGCCCGGCCGGCCGCCGCTCCAAGTCCCTGCCGCGGCTACGCCCGGCCCGCCGCTGCTCCAAGTCTCTGTCTCGGTTGCGCCCGGCCCGCCGCCGCTCCAAGTCCCTGTCTCGGCTGCGCCCGGCCCGTCGCCGCTCCAAGTCCCTGCCTCGGCTGCGCCCGGCCCACCGCCACTCCAAGTCCCTGTCTCGGCTGCGCACGGCCCGCCGCCGCTCCAAGCCCCTGCCTCGGGTGCGCCCGGCCCGCCGCCGCTCCAAGCCCCTGCCTCGGCGGCGGCCCGGGTCCCTGTCTCAGATGCGCCCGGCCCGCCGCCGCCTCTCGTCTCTGCCTCGGCAGCGCCCGACAACCCGCCACCGCTCCAAGTCACTGCCTCTGCGGCGCCCGACGACCTGCCGCCGCTCCAAGTCACTTCGTCGGCGGCGCCCGACGACCCGCCGCCGCCTCTCGTCTCTGCCTCGGCGGCGCCCGACTACCCGCCGCCGTCTCTCGTCTCTGCCTCGGCGGCGCCCGACATCCCACCGTCACCTCTCGTCTCTGCCTCGGCGGCGCCCGAAGACCCGCCGCCGCCTTTCGTCTCTGCCTCGGCGGCGCACTCCATGCGGCTGCCTTGGCCTCCCGGACGCCCGCCTGAATGGCCATGGCTGGACTCGCTGGTCTGGCCTCCCGGACACCCGCCTGACCGGTCTCGATTGCGGGCCGTGGTCCCGCCTCCCGGCCCCCTTCTGCCCACCCTCATTTTGGACATTTTTTCCTTTTGTTTACATTTTGGGACGTCTGGGATCCGTCCCTTAAGGGGGGGGAACTGTCATGGTCCGTTTCCGTCATGTCATGTTTTGGTTTACGTTTGCTCAACTGGCGTGGGGGCGTTTCCTTCCAGCGCGTGTTCTGTCGTGTCGTTTTGGCTGGAGAGACGCGCCCACGCACCTGTTACTCGTTGACTCATTGATTACCTCGCTACTTAAACGCCCCGCGCTGACTACTCGGCGTCGGTTCACTGCCCTTTGTTGGTTGTCACTGTTGCTCTTTATTCCTCGTTCACGCTCATTGCTCATTGTTCCTTGTCACTGTCGCTTATGCCTGGTTCCTGTCCCTGCTTCCTAGTCAAGTTTAGTTCTGTCCAGTCGCGTTTTGTTTGTCTTTGTTGTTTTGCACTTTGATACGTTTGTTTTTCCTAGTACCTGTTTGCCCTATTATTTCGGCAATTAAATTCCCTTTAAGTTACCCTTGCCTGGCTTCCCTGCATTTGGGTCCTCCTCTACCTCCACCCGCCGATCCTAACATTCATAGCGGGTCACCAACACCTAATTCCCACGCAGGGAAAGAGGGGGCAGAAAAGAGAAGAAGCGGCAGTAAACAGGCCAACAAATAATTTGAATTGGATGCTGAAGGATATAAATAAGTTGATCAGATCACGCTGCAGGAGGATGACTTCGGTGGAGCAGGTCCCTGCCCAGTTGGTCAATGCCTTTCGCTCCATAGCGGGTCACCGTCACCTAATTCCCCAGCCTGGGAAGAGGGGGCAGAAAAGAGAAAACAAGTGGCAGTAAACAGGCCAACAAATAGTTCAACCAAATGCACAAGTGTATAAATGCGTCTTTAATAGTGTTTTGAACATTTCTACTGAGGCGACGCCTCTAATATCTGTGGGTAGTGCATTCCAAATCATTGGTGCCCGAATAGAGAACGCTCTAGAAACTCCAAACTTATTTTTGGCTCTCGGGATCACTAAAAGACTAGCATTTTGTGAGCAAAGGTTTCGGGACGGAACATATGGTACCACAAGGTCAACAAGATAGGAAGGTGGTAGGCCGTAAAATATTTTATAGGTAAGTAGCAAAACTTTAAAATCACATCTCTAGTGGACCGGAAGCCAATGCAAATTGGCTAGTACCGGGGTAATATGATGGAATTTTCTCGTCCCAATAAGGAGTCCAGTCATTCTGAACGTGCTGCAGACTTAATACTAGACATGGGGAGACCCGAGATCAACATCTTATAATAATCGAGGCGAGACGTACTTCAGGTTGACTGGTGGAGGAATTGTATTTGTAGTCTGAGGTGTAGAGGATGAACAGGAAGGGAGCCAGAACAGTTCCCTGCGGCGCTCGCGTGCTGCAGAGGAGCACGTCAGACACACAGTCCTGTGTTCTCACGTACTGTGGCCGGTTTGTGAGGTAGTCGTGGAGCCATGTGATGAGGTGGTGGGCCACTGCCGCCTGCTCCAGCTTGTCTCCCTATAGGGTGGGCTGGATGGTGTTGAAAGCACTGGAGAAATCAAAGAACATGATCCTCACAGTGCTCCCCGCCTTCTCCAGGTGGGAGAGTGAAGTGTGGAGCAGGTAGATGATGGCATCATCCACACTGATATCCACTGGTATGCGAACTGGAGTGGGTCCATCGAAGAGCTCAACGGGGGGCGCAGATGGACGAGGACCAGTCTCTCCAGGGTCTTCTCCAGATGAGACGTCAGCGCGACTGGTCTGAAGTTGTTGAGCTCCTTCGGATGGGGGGTCTTTGGAAAGATGTTTTCCACAGCTGAGGGACTCTGCCCAGCTTCAGGCTCAGGTTGAACATATGCTGGACGATTCGCTGGACGATTCCACACAACTGGTCTGGGTGTCCGTGGCCTGAGATGGTTTTCAGGCCCCTTCAGACATCCCTGGCATTATTAGGCTACAGCTGTTCCTCCATCCGCATCCTGTTGGACTTTTTCCCCTCTCTGATCCTTCCTTCTCAGCTGACGTTGCACTCTCTTCAGCTCCTCCTTGTCGCCTGACACAAAAGCCCTCTTTTTCTCCTCCAGGAGAGCTTTAATGTCCGGTGTGATCCAGGGTTTGTTGTTGGAGGAACATCTTACTGTCCTGATGGGAATTGTGTTCTCCATGCAGAAATTAATATAGTCTGTAATTGTGTCTGTAAGACCATTAATGTCCTCCCCGTGGGCTTCGCTGAATACCTCCCCCACAGTTGTGTTGAAACAGTCCTTTAAGGCCTCATCGGCTTCTCCAGACCATCAGTGAACTATGCGTGTCACAGCTGGCTGCCTGCGGACCAGAGGTTTGTACACAAGCAGGAGAGCAACCAAGTTGTGATCAGCTCTGCCCAGCGGGGGGAGGGACAGTGATGTGTATGCCTCCTTGGTGTTGGCATAGAAAAGGTCCAATATTTTATTGTCTCTGGTGTGGCAGGTTGCATATTGTGTGAATGAAGGCAGAGAGGAGGAAGGAGAAGCATGATTGAAGATCAGATTCAGAAATGAGGGCAACACCCCCACCTTTCTTACGAGGGCACGCAACATGTGCGTTCACGAAATTTGGAGGTGAGGCCTCATTTAGCAGTAACTGATTTGGTTTTAACCAGATCTCGCAAAGACCAATCATGTTAAGATTATGGTCTCTAATGAGGTCATTAACTAACAGGGCTTTTAATGAGAGCGATCTAAGATAAAAAAAAAAAACCTAGTTTCAATAAAATAGGTTTATCTAAATTATTCCGCAGGACTGGACTCCTGGTCATAATATTAATAAGATCGCATTGCCTAGGTCCCGTATTGTACCTCGAGCAACTGTAAAGGCGGCGAGAAATTACGACGGTAGGAATCTGATAGTTATTTGTTGGCTTTTGAGTGCTATTATTTTGAGAGAACGCCTCGTCGTCAATAAGACCGACCGAGGAGGAATGCTTCCATCATGTATTGCCACCTCAGGAGAAACTGTATCAGTATGTGATGCAACAGTGTATGGCAGGGGTGGGCAAACTTTTTGATAAGTGTGCCACAATGGGTTCTAAAATTTGACAGAGGGGACCAGGAGCAGATGGATGGAGTGTTTTGGTGACCTCACCTCATCGGAGAAAATAAAATACATTTATTTGTAAAAGGAAAAGGAACAAAAGCATTACAACAAATTGTATTTAGAAAATAAAACATTAACAAGGTTTATTCATTTAATTTTTTCCAGGTTTGGCGGGCCGGATTAAAACGTTTAACGGGCCACACGTAGCACCCGGGCCGTAGTTATCCCACGCGTGGTATATGGTGTGTAGCACTCTAATCTAGGAGAAAAGCTATGTGTGTTGTTTAAGTCTTGCATAACGCTGGTTAGCTCTAGCCTTACAGACTCCATACCCATCCTTACAGGCTCTCTAATGCCTGCAACCCGACCTGCTCTGATATGAACTGTCATGGAAGGCTCAAACAATAACCTATGTTTCTGGAAAGATTGATGGCGCCTGCCCAGTTAGGGTGAAGGCCTTCCATCTTCAGCAGGTTACGTTGGCGCCAGAAAGAAGTCCAGTTATCTACAAACTGCAGAATAATCTGCTAAACCTCTCATCATTGCCTCTCGCAGGCAAGGGGCCAGAGACAATTACTCAATACCGACTCATCTTTCTGGCGAGATCACAAGTCCTTGCTTTGTTTTTCTTTGTGATCTCTTATTGCCTCATCCTGGAGCCGATGTGTATCACTATATCTGAATAGCTAGTGTTGCTTGCACTACGCTGTTGTCTAGGTCTCGTGCGTGCCAGCTCCATAAAGATTAGCTTCAATGTCGGGTGCTCTGGCTCCAGGAACATATTACATACATATTACTGCGGCTGGATTTTCAAGCTTAATGTTGCGGGTAATGGAGCCACCTATAACAAAATTGAGGGAGCCAGCAGACCGAAGTGGAATGGAACTGCTATGCTTCTTAACAGGCTCATGTGGCAAAACAAGTCATCCTAGCTTTATTATGATTAGTGGCAGTTTATCCTGAAATCTAATAGACAAATGAAAATAATGATTTAGTTCTGTGTGCATTTATTCAACTCAGAAGTTATGCTTCAGCATAAACATGCACTGATAAACATGAGTGCAAATGTCTAGTTGAGCAGTGAAATGAAACATTCATGCTTGAAGATATAACGACTGTGGTGTTATCTATTGAGATACACTGTATAATAATAGTTTGGCCCGGACACCCCTTTGTAGTTGGCATGGTCCATTGGTGAGGACAGGATGTATGAGCCCATACATGCGTGAAGTTAGTTCTGTGAATGGTTTGTTAAAGCCAACGTCTTGGACCTCGTCATAGTAGACCCCTCATTTAACATTTGTATAACACGACATGGTGTCAGAAGTGGGTATGGGCGAGTGTCTAGAGTAAGTTTACAAAGTATAGAGTTTATTAGAAACGGAGGACGGAGGGCAAGACGAGCTATGTCCATTGAGCTTCCGCGTCGGGGATACAAGAAGCAGCTGTGTCGGTGATGGGTGCAATATTCAGCATTCAACCACTGGAGCACTTCCATTTCAGCAAACCCCAGGGGGAGAGATGGATTAAGAGGTTAAAGAGGTTTAGGCAGGCCAGCAACATTCACTAATCTTCCGAGGAAAATCAAGTGAACACGCTGATATACTGCATGGGGTATGAGGCGGGCGACATTTTGAAAAGTCTTACGCGCATCAGAGGCAGTAACAACGCGGTAAGGAATGCATTCCATGCCTTGTTCACTGTTTCAAAGAATTTGATGTACGAGTGGAACCATGGAAGCTTTAATACGAGGAAGCATTGGTAAAAACGAAAGTGTGGATTCTTTTATGACTGCTTTGTACATATTGTCAGAACACAGAGTATGGTGCTCTGCATAACGAAGTGATCAGGCATAGACTAGTGGTGAATTGATTTCAAACTGAATGTATGCAGATGGTTAAAGACTTCACGTTAGACGAAGCAATCAGCAAGGCAAGGCAAAGTGAGGAAATAAAAACGTCAGCCAACAAGTCTGCAATGTCATACATGTGCTAAGGTTGACTGAGTTGCATTCAGAGGCAAGCAGCATCACAAAAAGCCAAAGGCTCAGAAAGAGATGGGCAGTCACGCTACAGCTGAGAAAATCAAGCAGTGCCGCAAATGTGGAAAAAGTCCATCGCACCATCTTAGCCAATGTCCTGCTAATGATGTCATATGTCGCGGCTTTAGAAAAAAATGACATTTCAAACAAGTGTGCCTATCAGCCAAATCAGTCAAAACTAAATGACAGCCTGTTTCTATGTACAGTGAATGCAGTAAAAGATGCCAAAAAAGCAAAAGACTGCTAATCTGAAACTCAAAAGCAAAAAAATCCAGTTCAAAATTGACACAGGCGCAGATGTTACAGACTATATGCTCGATGAATTTCACACTAGCAACAAACCCACTCCACACAAAGCACCTAGACCCCTGCTGGGTCCAGGCGGCGTGCCGCTGGACGTGCTGGGGGCCACTTTCTGCTGCGAAGGCAATAAAGAGAGACTGTCGAGGAAATGTTTGTGATCAGGAGCCTGCACACACCTCGGCTTGGTAGGTCAGCCAGGGTGAAGTTGGGCCGAGTAGCTCGTCTGGACAGCATTAGCATACAGACCCTGAAGGACAGCGATCCAAAGCTATGCAACGATCTAGGGGTGATTGAGCAAGCCTTACTCCATCAAGCCAAAGCCAGATTCAATGCTATATTTGCTTAAGACTCCACAATGGATTTGTCTTCCTTTAATGCCCAAAGTCAAAAAGGAGCTAAAGCGCATGGAGAGGATTGTGGTCATCAGTAGGGTGGAGAAGCCCACGGATTTGTGCTCAGGCATGGTGGTTGTGCCTAAAAAGAATGCTGATCTACACAAATATGTTGACCTAATGAAGCTAAATGATTCAGTGCGGCGAGAAAAGTACATCCTTCCGTCAGTTGAGCAGACCCTGGGCTCACTGGCTGTAGCGAAGATCTTCAGGACGCTCGAAGCCAACATGGGGTTCCAGCAATTTCCGTTGGCCGAGGAGACAGCTAAGCTGACTACCTATATCACACCCTTCGGGAGGTTCTACTTCAACCGACTGCCATTCGGAATTGCCTCTGCACTGGAGCATTTCCAAAACTGCATGGTCACACAAGTTACGGAAGGCCTAGAAGGAGTCGTTTGTCATTTGGATTAACTGCTTCCACACAAGAAGAGCATGATTCTCGACTTCATGCCGTTCTAAAAAAAGATGGCGGATTCTGGAATGACACTAAACCTGGAGAAGTGTGAAATCTCAGCACAAGAAGTGAAATTTCTGGACCACATCAGCTCAGACAAGAGAGTGATGTCCGATACGGCCAAAACGTCACCTGTCAGAGAGATGGCTGAACCGAAAAACATTGAGTTACGCAACACCCTAGGCGTAGTGAACCGGCTGGGAAAGTTTGTGCTGCAGCTAGCGGAGGAGGACAAAGCCCTCAGGGACCTGCTCTTGATGAAGAACTGCTGGGTCTGGGGAGCTGACCAACTATACGCTTTCAATCGACTGAAAGTGGAGCTCTTTTCCACATCTGTTCTGGTGCTATATGACCCGAACATGGAGACTAAGGTGTCGGCAGACGCGTCTTCCTTTGTAGCAGTGCTTCTGCAAAAGTAGGGTCATGATGGCTTATTGCGTCTTGAAGTTGTCCGTTTCAATCAGGGTGGTGTGATTTGTCTGCTCAAGCCAACTGGGTTATTCCAAATGACTCAGAAATCAAATCAAATCAAATCATTGACTTTAACACGAATAGTGACTGCATGTAAACATAGACACTCTGAACGGATATCGAACGGTCGTTCGACCACTAACGTCAAACATTTCATAGAACCACCCCGAGTGATTGAAAAAAAAGTTATTTATGGCAACTCCTGTCATGTCATACTGAACGTGAGTTGAGCTATTCTTGTGTCACAATTACCGTATTTTCACGACCATAAGACGCGCACCGTATTAAATGGTGCAGTCTCAGTTACAAGTGCAATTTCTGTATTTAACACATATATATATAAGGGGCACCATATTACTGAGTGCGGACATTTTACAACGTATGTTGGCGCTCGTGAGTCCATGACAGACTCCTTCAACTTTAATAAATGCACACATTTCGCTTGATCACACAATGTCGATGTTGGAAAGTCATTAGTCAACACAATATATACGATCACGGTGTTTCATCAAAACCAAAACTATCACCCAAAAATCAACCAAACAGCATACTAGCAATTGGAATTAGAATTAGAAATCCCTTTATTGTCATTGTACTCAAGAGTGCAACGAGATTAGAGAGCTCCCCTCTCCAGTGCAATACAACAATAATACAGACAAATATATAAATTAGATAAGAGTGCAATGGAAAATAATACTGAAGGGTATATAAAAACACATCACGATGCTGTTCTGCAAGGTAAGGGTGGTCTCGTGTGTGTGTGTGAGAGTTCAGAATAGAGATGGCTCTCGGAAAGAAACTGTTTCTCAGTCTATTGGTCCTCGATTTGATGCATCTGTAGCGCCTGCCAGAGGGCATCAGGTCGAACAGGTGGGAGTTTGGGTGGGTATTGTCTTTGACATATCTCTCATGCTATTCATATCCCAAGTGCTGCAAAGAATTCGGGGAGTGCCACAGCCAAACCGATGACTAGTCAGAGAGATGTCGTATGTGGTGTGCTTTGGGCAGCGTCTGTTGTGTGAAGGTTAATCTCTTATCACTACTCAAATAGTGGGGCGGGGCCCCCTGGAGGGGTGCGGCGCAAGGCTGAGGGGGGCTCGTGTGACCCTGGGGAATATGCTTTTTTTTCCCCCGCCTTACTACAATAAAGTGTAATTGCACATCCACGCCAGTAGTTGGCAGTGACGATCTTCTTGCCCATTAGGCGCAGCGAGTATTAACTCGATGGTGTAGGTTTGTTTTGCAATGAAAATGCCAATATTTATAGTTGCGTCAGATAGTAGGTCGTGGGGGGGTTGTTTTCTTCTTGCGAGGCGTGGGCGTAAGAGAAAATGATTGAGAAGCACTGATTCTAACCTTTGATGTTTCTTTCTTGCAATAACATTAATGATGAGACTGACTAAGACATCGTTGACAGCGGCCCTTTTATCTAGCTTTCTTCCGCATCTACGTACATGTAACTGAAAGCTCGTCTTCCTGCCTCCTCCACTTGTGAACGGATTTATTGATCTTGAATTCTCTCGCAGCCTTCTCAATTCCAATGTCACTCCACATAACTGATAGTTTGCTGTTTCAACTGCAGTGGAAGATTGTCTCTGGGAGGTGCCATTTTCGGGGATCCTGAGCCAAAGCAATGCTTTGCACAATTCATAGACTGGCTCTCCAAATTCGTACCCATGGGAGCGTGCCTTTCCGTCTCTTATGCCCACCCTTCACGCTTTAACGTCTGTATGCTGTCATCAATAACGTCCGCCTTTCCTCTGTAATACCACCGTTTCTGCAGGAAATGTTCCAAGTCAGTCCAGCTGATTTTCAAATTTTTTTTCAATTTTCAATCCCCGTAAATTACAACATTTAAAGATTTTTGGAACTCGATCCACACTTAAGACGCACAATATATGGCGCACCGCCCAATTGTCTGTGCTCATCACCAACCTTTCTCTTCACTGCAGGCTTTGAAAAAGACATGTTTGGGGCTGTAGTATATATGATCTCATTTGGTGTCGCTGTTGCACTGAAGTTTAAATCAAGTTTACCCGCCGCACAAAGAACGTCATTTCCGCTTATTTTGGCGGCATCTAGCGGTGGCACTTCCGGTAATTTACATATGAAATGCGTCCTTTGTACAACGAAAGTAGGCATGGTGTAGTAAAAATCTCAACACGTTAGTTTAAGGACACTTTCAGCAACATCCACAAAAATGTTTAAGTTTCTAGGTGCTACGGTTTTTTCATAGTTACTGAAAATGTCTCAAACAACAGCAGCTTAAAAGTGACGTCAAGGCAGCAACAAACGTGATTTAAGCATTATTTGGAGAATTTTTAATATTTTATTTTCGTTTCTTTCACCACCAAAAAATCACATACTGTCATAGAAACAAAAGTAAATAATAAAAACTCAGTTTATATTTCGATAAAGTTTTCAACAAGCCTGCTCACTAAATAAAAAAAACCCGGAAGTAATTTTCAGGCGCCGCAAAATCCGAACATTCATCAATCAAACCCCTACTAAAACATGGGAAAAAAATTACAATCCTACCCTCGTTTTAAAGCTGAAGATGTGCCCAACAATAATCCGCGGTTCAATTTTATCCACTGTGACCAGGTAATCCTACGTTTTATAATTAGTCCCGTCTGTGCTAGTGCTGATGCAAAGCTCCGTCAGACTGCACATCCTGTTCGCGCATGGGTCTCCTGTCAATCAAATCAAAATCTTGTCAAATGGAGATCCTAAGCATAAACCATAGTTCTGGGATGAGTAGGCCTACTTCTGTAGTTATAAAGCTTTAATTACACTGTAATTAAATAACTACATATCAAATTTGCGGGCCGCACGAACATTAAACTTTCATAATAAGGCGGGGGCCGCAAACTATGCGGCCCGCGGGCCGCGAGATTGAGATTCAAGAGATTCTCTTGTGAGCTAGCATGCTCTTGATTCAAGAGCATGCTAGCTCACATTTGGAGAAAGCCAGCTCAGTTAGGCCAAGCTGTGTCAGCCAGCCCAGCCCAGCCCAGCCCTAGGTGAAACATATTGCCGTTTACAGTGTGAGCTCACCAATGTCAGGGGAGAGATATCAGTAGTCTCCACTCTCCCTACAGTCACTGTTTTTAATCAAAACCAAAACTATCACCCAACATCCACTGAACAGCATACAAGCAAACAATGAAACAACCAAAACAAGGAACGAAGAAATACAATTAACACAAAACATGCACCTCATATGTCATTCATATCCCCAAATAAAATTTAAAAAAAATAACACAAAATGCTCTAAGGTAGTGATTTGCTTCTCGGGTTGAATCCCTGAAGCGTGTCCGATTAATGTAGATGAGTGGTTCATGAACGGCGAGTCGATGCGCGTGTTGTTGATATACGTGGTGATGTTTAAAGCCCCGCAAAACGGGTGTACCACGTGGCTGATTCAGGAAATGATTTGCTAGGTTTGAGTGTAGTTCGAAAGAATATTTTTAAATAAAAACGAATATGCACTTTATTTTACCTCCTTATTTTACATTTTCACTTGTTGCATATGCACAAACATAGACAAAGTAACACAGAACAATTCATGTTCAAACACTCTTCAAATATATATATATTTTTTGTATTCAGCGCATGATTTACACCCCATTGTATTGCATGCACCAAGCATCTTATACATTTTTCTGTCCACATGATGGCGTAGTTGAGGAAATTAATCATTTTGAAGCCCCTATGTGTGTGTGAAGTATTTCCTTTTAGGATTTGACTGCTTCATGGGGCTTCATTTTGCCATCATTACTCAAAGGTAGTCCGGAAAAAGCATGTTGCTCAAGAGAATAGCACATGCACAAATCTATGGATCTCAGTCTATACACAAGTCGCTCCATGTTAAAGGACACCCCGTCTGTTTTGGAGAACATTTAGGACTTTAAAGTGTGACTTATGGTTGTGAAAATACGATCAATAGTGGATAAACAATGTTGTACAAAATAATCATTGCGGTATGTGGGCACTGGTACAATAAAGTCAGCTTCCAATCCGAACAAAAAGGAGCAGGCAGCATGAGCAGAATTTAGAGCTAGAAAGTTTACATAGTTGGTAAGTATCCACTGTATATGTGTTTAAATTTGTGTTCTAATTTCCTGCTGATATTTATGAAAGAATGTGGAAAATCCTTTGTTACAGCTCCAGCTGTTGTGAAATGCGCTATCCTTTGACATACCAATTGATTCCGTGCGCCCAATGTATGTTTTAAATACATAAATAGCACCCGCAACTGAGATTGCGCCCTTTAATGCTGTGAGCACTATGGTCGTAAAAATACGGTAATTATTGGTGAGTGTTCTCTTATTAGATAATAAAGACGGCATTTCTTTAAATACAGTCCATGCCACAACACAATAAAACTGATAACACAATTTGCAACACCCATATCACATATTCCATGTTATTTCTAATATCATGTAGCCCTACTTTAAATATTCTCATTATAATGTATGTGATTTTGACAGAACTTTGAGTTTCGCCCGTTTTCTGTGTATGTATGTGTGCGTGTGTGCTCGTACACGTGAGTACCTGCGTACACACATGTTCTCATGCTACCTACTACTGAGCTCAGGGAATTTGCCCTTTTATTTTTAATCACCGCAAACGCTACCGTTAAGCTAAGATTCGGTTATGTAAGGTTTTATTTCAAGTACTATCTTTTATTTATAGTCCTGCTTTTCTTCTTTGTGATCCACTACAGCTTTACCAGTAGCAGAGTTCCTCAGCGTCAATGAGACGTTTTCCAACTACTTGAGGACCAATGCCAGCCTTTCATCCGGGACTGTGGCAAACCTCCTCATGACTAATCTCAAGTTTAAGGTGACTTCGCCATGATAATGCATCAAAATCAAATACATTTTGTTCAAGAAAATACAGTGTAAAACACATGAAAGCTAATTTCAGAGTCAAAGTAAAGAATTCTCTATTTATCCCCACAGAGTGTTGGTGCTGTTTTTCCCACACAAAAACTAAAACAAACATGCCAATATTGTTGCATCAAGTTGACATATATCATACATACCTTCCGTACTTGCTTTTTCAAAACCTAGTATGCTGCTGTTCAGGAATGAATTGTAATCCCCTTTAGAAGCAGTAGAAAAAGGCTCCTGAAACATTTCCTCTGTAAATATTAAAGCACAGTTTTCACATTTCAAAATGTCTCCTGTTTTTAAGTAGTCATTGCACTGCGCAATCACAAAAATTCTAATCCTCTATTTTTATCCCTCTATAGAGTACATTACTAAAACTAATTTTATTAAGTTTCATAAAAGAACAACAGAAGCGTATAAATGAAATGAAAAAGTGTTTTTATTTTAAACCTAGCTAAGTTATTTTCTCACTTATTGTTTGCTAGGAGATTTTCTGGTTGATCATCATACATTGCAATTAATTCAATGTTAAATGTTTGTCGACAGTGTGACATTAACACCCAAGGAGTAAAATGGCCTATGTAGTCAAATATGTAACGGTGTTTAGTTGTTGAGGGTGTCACCTGGATTCTATACAGATTGGTGTTCATTTGAAAAGGAAATAATGCCCCTGTGTAATAATTTGAATTCCACTGGTTAGAGCTGAGACAATTTTCTTCACAATCGTTTTCCACCTCACGAGCAAGATGGAATCAAACTTCCCCAAGATAGGCAAGACTCTAACATGATATTATTTGAGGAATTTTTCCTCATAAATTGCATTCTAATAGTTTTCTGTTTCTGTTGTGTTTATAGCAGGTAGCATTAATTACCCAATAATTAAAATTCCATATTATGTTAACATGTTTTGGCTCAAGCAGGTGAAGTAGCTACAGCTGCATGTTTATTCAAATATATTTTCATGACTTTTCACTTTGCTTGAATTACGATTTATATTGAATCCCGTGGATGTGTGAACGTTTAGGAGCCTGCACACAAACCTCTCAGAGTTCACTAGTGTGTCGCTCACCTGACTCCGTTCTAACAAGTTTGTTTGTCAGCTGCTTAAAAAGTATCCTTCCTACAATCTGGAAGAAAAGGCCTCCCAAACAAGTTATGTGAGTGTTTGGTTGCACAAACCTCTTGGGTTTTCTCATTTGGCCATGTAGACATGCTTGAGCATGTCCTACTCATTGTTTTGTGTCCATATTATTCAGTTTCTTTTGTTGTAGTTTTGAAGGTGGCCCAAAATCTCTGCAAGTCCACTCAACATCTCAACAGCCATCAGCTGATGAATGCATCTCCATGATGAAATGTTTGGCAAACCAGTCAGTTGTGAAAGTGTCAAAATGAAGGCAGCTTTCACTTTAAGAGAGATGCAATATCCATACCAGGGGTAATGGTCTTGTCAAATATTGTGTTTAATGTCTCATGCTTCCACTTTGTCCTGGGTGAAAACCCTTGGAAATAAATTCCAGAATGGCATGTTTCATCATTGTGTTCTTGGAATGATGGGTACTTTTCTTCACTTGAAAATAATGAAAGAACATTCATCGTTCTCTACTGATGTATTGTATGAAAAGTCTGAAATAGATTTAATGAAATAAATTAGTTTGAAATTGAAATCTTACAATGTGTTTTATTTATGATTGTGTAGCGGCAACTTACGGTCCTTTTTCTGTCGCTACATCAGCAGGGCATGAAAATCCTGACTTGTGCCTTTCTTCGACGAGCCTTTCAGTCCAGCAACGACAACACCAAAATAATGATGCCATTGTAGTTGAACAAAAAAGATTTTAATTCCACTTGAAAACAAATGATTACAAAACAAAAGGTCAATCGCACGGTCAGAAAAGTTGTTGCTCCATGCCCTACGTGTTTTCCTAATTATCCAACGTGGCTGACTGTTTGCAGTACACTACCCCCATTCACGCTCCTCATACACTTCCTCACTTTTACCCAAATTTACATCCCAGACTACTACCGCTCCCATCAGTTCCTCCTACTGTCGACAATTGATAGTATCTCCCACTCTCATACCTGTGGAAATTAAAAGACATAGCAAACCATACATTCTGTAATTTCCGGTTCCTGCAACCTTTGTGAAAAACATCTAATGTTTGCAATGCCATTCATAAATCTCTCAAGCTAGCTTTGCTGAAATTTCGCTCAATTTACAACAAATCATTTTTTCTCAATGACTTATCAATCACTAGGAATTTAGATTTCATGTACTTCACTGAGACATGGCAAAGGGAAGAAAAATATGTGTCTGTGAAGGAGCTTTGCTAACCCGTTCATTCATTTATTCCCCTCGGATCACTGGCCGTGCTTATTAATCAAAGACAGTTTCTCCTCGCGGAGGGTGAACTGTGGAACTTTCACCTTATTTGAACTGTTAATTGCCAAAGTTGGCCGCTCCAATCCATTTTATCCAATCAGTGACTTCATAGCTTCCATCTCCAAATTTGTGAGAATATTAACGCTGGTCTATTTTAATGTGTCCGTAAACACCACAAACAGCTTACGTAGTTAATAACTTTAGAAATCTCACTGAATCTTTTCATTTTGCTCCACATGTCAATGGCATGACATGCGCAAAGGGAAACACACTGGAACTTGTTTTTACACTCGGAAGTGGTCTTGTCTCTGAGGTACTTCAGATCACTAATCAGATGTGCATTTTTGACTTGTCTGTTATCTCTTGATTGTTTAACCAGTAAGTGTATGAAACTCACATGTATGCTAAATAACCTCTCTGCAAAGAAATTGTCCTCTGCTTTTGACAGTGATGTGCCGCCAAACAGTATTGATGTTGACATTGATATTCAAGTTTTACCTTTTGACTCACACTGCTCTGCCATTCTTGATGAGATTACTCCTCGTACTATCCCAGCAGGCAGTCCATACCACCGGTTAAATGATGACATTTGTTGCCTTTGTCGCTGTCATGATCTGTCTTTGTTGTTTTTGGTTTAGTATTTAGTTTCATGTTTTTCCCTTGTGTTTGGTGTGCCTCGTCATGTTCATTGTGTGCACCTGTGTTCATCTACCCTAGCCCCAGTGTCTGCCAGTCAGGTCCTTCCAATCCTTTGTGTCTTGTCCAAGTGCTCCTCATTGTGTCGTTCATGTGTATTTATTTTCCTGTTTACTTTCAGTTCCTGTCCGTGCATTGTTCCTGTCTGTGTCCACGTCAGTTGTCCTCCTGCCTGTCTCGCTTTTTTCCATTAAGTCAAGTCCTTGTGTTTTGTCGCTCCCAATTGTTTTGTACTTTTGTGGTTTTTCGAATAAATACCATTTAAATTACAACCCTCCTCGCTTCCCTGTGTTTGGGTCCTGCTCTTCTTCAAACCGCCACAAAGACCTTCTTTCGGCTTTTCCCTTCAGGGGTCGCCACAGCGAATCAGTTGTCTCCATCTAACCCTGTCCTCTGCATCCTCTGCTCTCACCCCAACGACTTTTATGTCCTCTTTAACTACATCCATAAACCTCCTCTTCCTCTAGACCTCTTGCCTGGCACTTGGAAACTCAGCATCCTTCTGCCAATATACTCACTATCTCTTCTAAGGACATGTCCAAACCATCTCAGTCTGGCCTCTCTGACTTCATCTCCAAAGCCTCTAACATGTGCTGTCCCTCTGATATACTCATTCTTGATCCTATCCATTTTGGTCACTCCCAAAGAGAACCTCAGCATCTTCATCTCTGCCACATCCAGCTCTGCCTCCTGTCTTTTCTTCAGTGGCATTGTCTCCAGACCAGACAGCATAGCTGGTCTCACCACAATTCTATAAATCTTTCTTTTCATTTTAGCTGAAACTCTCGCACATCACACCTCATACTTTTCTCCACCCATTTCAGCCAGCCTGCACACGCTTCTTCACTTCTTTTCCAAACTCTACATTGCTCTAGACTGCTGACCCTAGATACTTAAATTCTACACCTTCTTGGTCTCTTCTCCCTGTAAGCTCACTCTTCCTCTTGTGTCCCGCTCATTTACACACAGATACTCAGTCTTGCCACAGCTAATCTTCATTCCCCTCCTTTCCAGGGCAAACCTCCATGCCTCCAGCTTCTCCCCCACCTGTTCCCTGCTATCACTACATATCACAATATCATCTGAAAACATCATGGTCCATGGAGATTCCTGTCTAACCTCATCTGTCATCCTGTCCATGACCATAGCGAACAAGAAGAACTCAGAGCTGATCCCTGATGTAGTCCCACCTCCACCTTGAACTCCTGTGTCACGCCTACAGCACACCTCACCACTGTCCACATACATGTCCTGCACCACTAGAACATACTTCTCTGCTCTCTCCAGACTTCCTCATACAGAACTACAGTTCCTCTCTGGGCACTCTGTCATAAGCTTTCTCCAGATCTACAAAGACACAATCCTTTTTACCTTCTCTGTACTTCTCTATCAGCATCCTCAAAGCAAATATTGCATCTATTGTACTCTTTTTTTTTTTTGGGCACAAAACCATACTACTGCTCACAGATGTTCACCTCTGACCTCAGTCTAGCATTTACCACTCTTTCCCACAGCTTCATTGTGTGGCTCATCAGCTTTATTTCTCTGTAGTTGCCACAACTCTGCACATCTCCCTTGTTCTTAAAAATGGGCACCAGCACACTTCTCTATTCCTCGGGCATCTTCTCACTGTCAGAGATCCTGTTGAACAACCCAGTCAGAAATTATACTGCTACCTCTCCTAGGCACTTCCATACCTCCACGGGTATATCATCAGGGCCGAGTGCCTTTCCGCTTTTCATCCTCTTCAATGCTTTTCTCACTTCATCCTAACTGATCTTTGCTACTTCCTGGTCCACAGCAGTCGCCTCTTCTGTCGCATTATCCTCATTCATCAACTCTTCAAAGTACTCTTTCCATCTTCCAATCACACTACTGGCATCTGTCAACACATTTTCATCCATATCCTTTATGAACCTAACCTGCTGCACGTCCTTCCCATCTCTGTCTCTCAGCCTTGCCAACCTGTAAAGCTCGGTCTCTCCCTCCTTACTGTCCAACCTCGCATACAAGTCATTGTAAGCCCCTTGTTTGGCCTTTGCCACTTCCACTTTCACCTTCCGCTGCATGTCCCTGTATTCCTGTCTACTTTCTAAAGTCCTCTCACTGTCCCACTTCTTCTTAGCTAACCTCTTTCTCTGGATCAATTTCTGCACCTCTTCATTCCACCACCCAAGTCTCCTTATCTCCTTTCCTTCCAGATGACACACCAAGGACTTTCCTACCTGTCTCCCTGATCACATTTGTTGTAGTGTCCAGTCATTTGAGAGCTTTTTTTTTTCTCGCATGTTTGATTTGGCCAAAGTTTTACGTCCGGGTTGCCCCCTTCCTGACACAACCCTCTGTATTTATCCGGGCTTGGGACCGCCATAAGTAGACACAGGCTTGTGCCGCCTTACGGCTACATTTTCAAACCTCCACAAAGGCCTTAACAGTCGCAAATGCTGGAGAGCTGAGCGCTTGTGAAAATCAAGCTTCATGCATTTCAAAGAACTGTTAGTTGAATTCAATCATATGGTTAAGGAGGCTAAAGTCTCATATTTTGCAAATCTTATCTCCTCCAGTAAGAGAAATCCGTAATTTTCAACACCATAAGTAACATTAATGGTGCACAACCACCTGGTCAGCCATTATTCTCTGATAAGGGTTGTGATCGTTTTTTTATGTTTATTGTGAACCAGGACACCAGTGTCAAGTCTCTCCACACAAAACCATTTATTGTTAAATTGTTGAATGTCTGCTCACGAGGCCGCTTCTTGTCCATTAGATAAACTGCTAACAATTTTGTTAAAAAAAAAATTTCAGCACCACCGGCCCATCTCTGATCGCCATAATCAATTGCTCACTGGTTTCTGGTTGTTTCCTGTCTTATTTCAAGGAAGCAGTTTTTCAGCCATTTTGTAAAAAGCCAAACCTTAAAGCTATCGGCATATTTCTAAGCTGCCCTATGTTTCCAAAATTTTATAAAAAGCAATGGCAAACCTGTTAGTTTGTGCTTTAATCAGACTAACGGCTTGGTGTGAAGACAACAAACTCCAGATGAACACTGCAAAAACCAAGGAGATCGTCATCAACTTCAGGAGGAACAAGACTGTACCGCCCCTCCATCAAAGTCGAGTGTGTGGAGAGGGTCCACACGTTCAAGTTCCAGGGAGGACAGATCTCTGTAGACCTCACATGGCCATACAACACCACAGCAGTGATAAAGAATGTCCATCAGTGTCTGCACTTCCTGAGGGTCGTCAGGAAATTCAACCTGGACAGCAAGCTCCTATTGGCCTTCTACCACTCGTCTATCGAGGGCCTGCTGACCTACTGTGTCTCCACCGGGTACGGCAGCTGCACTGAGGCAGACAAAGTGAGGCTCCAAAAGACAGTCAAAACAGTGCAGACGATTATTGGCTGCCCTCTCCCCTCCCTGTCAGACATCTCCACCGCCCAGTGCCTCACCAGAGCTTACAAGATCATCAAAGACAATACTCACCCGAGCTCATACCTCTTCGACCATTTGCTTTCTGGCAGGCGCCTGAAGTGCATCCAAAAAAGACGAACAGACTGAAAAACAGTTTCTTTCCAAGACCCATCTCCATGCTGAACTCTCGCACACAACTACCCTTACCTTGCAGAACTGCAACATAATGTGTTTTTTTTAATTTTATTTTCTATTTAATTATCCATTACCTATACCGCTTCTCCTCACAAGGGTCGCGGGGGGTTCCGGAGTCTATCCCAGCCATCCTCGGGCAGTAGGTGGGGTATACACCCTGAACTGGATGCCAGCCAATCACAGGGCACACGAAGACGAACAACCATCTGCGCTCACACTCATACCCTGGGGCGATGTAGAGGATTCAAACAACCTACCATGCATGTTTTTGGAATGTGGGAGGAAACCGGAGTACCCGGAGGAAACTGACGCAGGCACGGTGAGAACATGCAAACTCCACACTGGAAGGCTGGAGCCGGACTCGATTCCACGACCTCTGCAGTGTGAGGCCATAGTGCTAACCAGTCGGCCACCGGGACGCCTCTTTTTAAATATTTAATTAATTGATATATTTAATTAAATTATTTGTTATATTGCACTGGAGAGGGGAGCTCTCCAATCTCAATGTACACTGAGTACAATGACAATAAAGGGCATTCTGATTTTGATTCTGATGTGTTAATTGTTGCCAGCGGCTTAGGGTCCCTTAGTACAAATATACGTCCTAGTTTGAGAACCCTTCGGATCATATTTGATCAGGCCACGCTTTTTGATGACCTGATCAAAACCACAAGCTTCCTCTGCTTTTTCCACCTCAAAAACTTTACCAAACTCAGATCCATAGTCTCTCATTCCAAAATGATCTTGCACACTTTTCCTCATGTCTTGACGACTGCAATTCTCTCGTCACCTGTCTCTACAAAAATTAAAAATTCATTAGACCGCCTCCAATTAGTTCAAAAAGCTGTTGCTAGGGTTCTGCCAAGATCTCACAGTTCAGTCATATCACTACTGCTATGGCCTATTTGCCCTGGCTGGCCAGGAAATTATTCCAGCAGCTGTAACAAAGTGCTTTCCATATGACAAAATACAACGGATCAGGGAAGTGATCTATGGCAGATACACTACAAAATACAATTTAATTTTATAGCGGCCAGGATCTTATTCTTGTCGTTCAGTTGATCTGCCGTTCAGGATCTGCCTCACCCTCCTTTGGTATTTGGGCAAAGCCACCCTCAGAGCTGTCTCCTCATGACTTCCATTTGCCTGTGAAATTCCAAGGTATTTGTAGCGTCCCCACACATCGGTTATGCTGCCTTCAGGTAGTTCAATCGCTTCTGTTGTGAATATCTTCCTTCGCTTTGGTATAATTCACCCTCACTTATCGAGTCCGAATGACATTCCGATGTCATTGCTGTATAGCCATGTCAGTCAATCAGGGAGTCAATGTCACACTCTTTCTTAGCAGCCTTATGTAATCCATGTTGAAGAGGTGGCTGATCATTGTTCCACTCTTGTTTATGATCTGTCTAAGTGGGTTCAGGTCTATGCAGAACAACAGTGGTAACAGAGGATATTGTTGGAATATTTGCAAGTCTGCACAAACAGCATGATGTCATTCATGTGGAGGAGGTGGCTGATCGTTGTTCCACTTTTGAAGCGTTACTCTGAACCATGTTTGGTTATGATCTGATGCAGAACAGAGATGGGGACAGAGCATCTACATGGACTATGCCACACTTGACATTACCCTGTGCAATAGGCTTTGAGTGTGCCTCCAGAGTTGTAGTCTCATTAAGTTCTCGATGAAAGTTCTTGGAATCCTTTTGATGTAATGCAGTTCCAAGCATTCCAGTATCCATATGTGGAATTGAGTCATCGGATTTCTTGTAGTCAATCCAGGCAGAGCTTCTGGTTTACAGTCTTGCCCTGTTAACCAGTCGTTTGTGTTGGTGTTTTGCTCATGTGATCCACATGCCTACTTATTCTGACCGCTATAATGCCTAATAAGGAGCTTCTATGTGGTGTTGAGGCAAGTTAAAGTTTGATGAAGTTGCTTCCTTCAGGTCATCCTTCATTATGAGGATTGGGTTGGGTAAGGCATTGTGGGTGATGTCAGCAGCTAGTTCATTTGTGCTGCCAGGGGTTCACGGAGAGTAGTTAGCTTCTTTGATTGGCTGGGCTAGGAAGAACATCGTTCACCGACTGAATCAAAAACTGGAATCTTGAAGACTCTAACCTCCTGATTTCTGACCAGGCGATTTTTTTTGTAGCCGCAAGGTCCCAGTTTGTCACTTACGTGCGCTGCTGCTCCTCAACCTCTGCCCGGATCTCTTCCTGAATAAGCCGTCGCATTACTCTTGCGTGAGTGTTGTGATACTGGGCTCTTGTCTGACTCCACAGCCCCAATCGACCAATTGGAATAGAGCCATTTAAGATGCCATTCCTCAGCCTCAATTCCGCTTGCTCCACTGCCTCTCTGCCTCTCCACTTCTGACTTGTCCTCACTGTAATGCCTGCCGATGATACTTTCTTGTCAGCTGAATCCCTGTAGAGCGGTGCTTCCCTGGCTCTGGCACCTTTGAACTGCTCTATCAGGCCACTGAACGGAAGTTGAACTTGTTGGCGTGACCATATGTCAAGTCAAGTCATGTCAAATTTAGTTGTAAAGCCCAGGATGGCCGAGTGGTCTAAGGCGCCGCGTTCAGGACCCAGTCTCCCCAGGAGGCCTGGGTTCGAATCTCGAATTTCCCCATTGTGGGACTAATAAAGGGAATAAAAAAAGAAAAAAAAAAAGAAAAAATCACAGACAGTCTCAAAGGGCTTCACATACCCACAGTCGACAACTCCCGATCTTAACCCCCAGGAGGGCAGGGAAAAACTCAAAACCCCATCTGGGCAAAAATGAGAAACCTTGAGAAGGGACTCCATATGCAATGGTGGATGCCGATTGGGCAACGTTTGACACATGTAATGATGCTATAGAATTATATTTGCAAGGCATGCTGGTGTGGCTTGTTGGTAGGCCTAGCCATTTGTGCAAGAACTGGCTGATGTTTTGCTCTGGAACCTCATAGATCAGCAGCGGCCACAGGATTCTCATCAGGAGTCCGTGCTTATAAATATTGAACTTAGCTGGCAATGATGACCAGGGTTATAGTTTTGAAATATTAATGAGAGCCCTTGCCTTCCCATGGGCTCATCACCTGTGGGAGGGGCCAAAGGGGTTCGGTGCTATGCGAGCTGGGCAGCAGCAAGAGGCAGAGACCTTGGCGCTCCGATCCCCGGCTACAGAAACTAGCTCTTGGGGCATGGAATGTCACCTCTCTGTCAGGAAAGGAGCCCGAGCTGGTGTGTGAGGCAGAGAAGTTACAACTTGACATAGTCGGGCTCATCTCCACACACAGCTTGGGCTCTGCAACCAGTCCTATCAAGCGGGATTGGACACTCTTCCACTCTGGAGTTGCCCAAGGTGAGAGGTGCCGAGCAGGTGTGGGCATATTTTTCGCCCCCCGGCTCGGCGTCTGTACATTGGGGTTCACCTTGTTCGGACGAGAGGGTAGCCTCCCTCCGCCTTAGGGTGGGGGGACGGGTCCTGACTGTTGACTGTGCTAACGCACCAAACAGCAGTACAGAGTACCCACCCTTTCTGGAGTCTTCAGAGGGTGTGCTGGAGACTCCCTCCCTGCTGGGGGACTTCAATGCTTACGTGGGTAATGACAGTGAGACCTGGAAGGGCGTGATTGGGAAGAACGGCCCCCCCAATCTGAACCCGAGTGGTGTTCTGTTCCTCCACTTCTGTGCTCATCATGGATTGTCCATAACGAACACCATGTTCAAACATAAGGGTGTCCAAATGTGCACTAGTCACCGGGACACCCTAGGCCGCAGTTTGATGATCGACTTTGTAGTCATGTCATCGGATTTGCGGCTGCATGTTTTGGACACTCGGATGAAGAGAGGGGCTGAGCTGTCAACTGATCACCACCTGGTGGTGAGGATCTGCTGGGAATGCTTGGCAGAATCCCCTGTCAGAGAGAGTTTCAACTCCCACAACCAACTGAATCAAAAACTGGAATCTTGAAGTCTCTGACCTCCTGATTTCTGACCAGGCGATTTTTTTTGTAGCTGCAAGGTCCCAGTTTGTCACTTAAGTGCACTGCTACTGCTCCTCAACCTCTGCCCGGCTCTATTCCTGAATCAGCCGTTGCATTACTCTTCCGTGAGTTTTGTGATACTGGGCCTTTGTCTGACTCCACAGCCCCGATCGACCATTGAGTCTGAGCGGACCATATTTTGTACCTCCATTGTTGCTTCGGTGGTTGCTGAAGCAAAAACTCGGGCGTGGGCGTGGTGAGGCCATGGAAAACGACTTCCAGGCGGCTTCACACTCCTCAGCCTCCCTGGTAAGGTCTACTTAGGGGTACTGGAGAGGAGGTTCTGTTGGGAGGTTGAATCTCAGATCCAGGAGGAGCAGTGTGGTTTTCATCCTGGCCGTGGAACAGTGGACCAGCTCTACACTCTTTACAGGGTCCTTGAGGGCACATGGAAGGTCGCCCAACCAGTCTACTTGTGTTTGTGGACTTGGAGAAAGCGTTCGATCATGTCCCTCGGGGGAGTTCGGTGGAGCGTGCTTCGGGAGTAGGGGCAATTCGATCCCTGTACCACCGATGTCAGAGTTTGGTCCGCATTGCCGGCAGTAAGTCGGATTCGTTTCCAGTGCTTTGATGGACAGAATGTCTAGGCGCAGCCAAGGCAATCAGGGGATCCGGTTTGGTGGCTTCAGTATTGCATCTCTGCTTTTTGCAGATGATGTTGTCCTGTTGGCTTCTGCCTCTGCGACCCGATGCCTGGATAAGCGGCCGATAATGGATGGATGGATGGATGGATGGAAATATTAATTATCGTTAGTTTTTATTAAGTTTTGCTATTTAAATTCAGTTCGTTTTAATTAGTTTTCAGGACTTTTGTTAGTTTCTATTAGTTTTAGTTTAGTTTTAGACCTCGGAGGAGCCACCGACATTCTGTCACTGACAAAGATGTAACCATCAGATCATCCATGAAGGCCCTAATCGGGCGGGGGTTGGCATTCCACGTCAGCTCCCTTGACATGCGTTTTCATTGCCAAAGCAAACAGCACCACTGATATGGTACACACAGTGATGATGCCTTTTTCCAGCCGATGCCATGCAGATGTAATACTCACAAATATAAATCTTAACCTGAAATGGCCATAATGGTCCTCAATAAGCCCATGTATCTTCTCATGGACATTGTATGCCATCAAAGTTTTTTTCACCGTCTAATGTGGAATGGATCCGGAGGAATGTGGCGAGGTCCAACTGAAGACTAGACTCGTTTGGTTTTGACAAAAGCACACCTTAGTTTCCTGACAACATAAGATGTTTTTTCCCCCACCACTTCTCTTTTAGTACATGTAAAAAAAAATAGTTTAAATAGTCATGACGGACAGACTGTTAGCTATCTGGTAAACAGTGTTAACGAGTGAATACGCAAGTGTGTGTGTGCGGGTGTAATCGTAAGTGGGAGAGGGCCCAGACTTTATTCTACCTCATGTATCTTTGCTAGCCTGGTAGCTAGCCTGCAATGTTCGACTTCACTATTAACCTCACTTGGCAGTCTTTTTGCAGAAAGCTTTTTAAGAGGCAAAAGTGCGATAAAAACAGAAATTGGATGTAATTGGTCTAACGTTAGATGAATGTCCTTACGAACAGCCAAGAGGCTTTTGGAGGAACAACCCAACTAAATGGCTAGATGTGGAGTATGGGAACCAGCACACCTATGTCATTATCACATCAGGTATTTTTTTGTTTGTTTAAAACTTAATACACATTTCATTCACATCTGAACCCCTTTATTCTAATCAGTACTCAGTATTGTTAACTACTGTAGCTGTAGTAATTCTGACATAATGATGAAATATATTTACTCTGATTTATTTGTTGAGAAAAAACAAAATAAAAACAAATCAATATGTATTTGTTAATTATTATCTGTGTTTGTGTTTATGAATCAGTCTGTAGCTTAATTAGAGCCTTTTGAAAAATGTAGATTGACATTCTAGTTCTTTTATCATTCATTCATTCAGTTCTTTTCATGAGTGTTCACCAGGGAAAGCATGAAATTTGTGAAGAATATGGAAGCCTAGCTGTACTTCTAATTTGGATGGGTGTAGAATGTCTTATCTCGCCACATTCCACAGACAAGATACACTCTGTGCGGTCCCAATATAAAATCATCAGTCGACAATGCCCCCCCATTGTGCACACGTTATATTTGATCACAAATGACAACGAGAAAAGTTATTACCTGATCATCTTCAGAATCAATCAATCAAGCAATCTTTGTTTATATCGCACTTTTCATACAAGATATCGCCAGCAGAATAATGGCCAAAGTCATATTTTGACCATTTTTATTTTATTTTTTGCCTTAAACATCCCCTAAGGAAGCTGGCCACCTCTGCTAAAATCATTTGCATCCTTAGTTAAACTGGGCGTTCAATTCTATGCTGTGAATGAAATTATTGATAGATACAAGATAACTAGAATTTGGTTCAGTTTTGTTGTGTTTTCTGAAATTTTTTTTAAATGACAATTGTTTTAAGAGGGTAGTAATATTAAACTGAAAGTGTTTTACATGAATTAGTTATCTAAGTACTGTTGTTTATTTTTCAAGTTTTTCATTTATCATCTCATGTTACGTGTTATGGAAATAAAGATGCATTTTTAATTTTCTGTTTTATGTCAATGAAGTCACCAAATGAATGTTCAATAGATCATGTTGTCTATAATACAATAAATGAACTAAATGCAAGGATAGACATTCTTGATTGAGCAACACAACTTTACATCAAGAATCTTTTACTCCTGGCACACAATGTTGTCACCAAGGTTCACAAAAAGATTTGTGAAGCCTGTCTTGAACTAATATTGTAAATGTTCTAAATGCTGCCTTGACGTACCCTTTGTTTCAATGAAGTTGGTCTAGTTATGAAAAATGTTCTCCTTTCGGCAGCAACAAATCTCTGGAGTTTTGACACTGATGATTTGCAGTCAGTTTGAGTATGCTTGAAGATGGAGAGAATGATGTCAGCATAGGTCTCACTAATAACAGAAAGCGACTGAAAGTAAATTAATCAGGCTAGATGAGAGAAGAGTTTATTTTTTTAAATTTTTTCTAAACATTATTTTTAATGCATCATCGTGGTCGACAGTTCAAGTGATTATTTTGATAACTGCTGAACTACTAAGGCAAAAAGAGCATCTCACTTTGAAACTGAGTCTTATCCATGGCCAGAGCCTCATTTTAAACTATATGCTCTAAAAATGAAGGATCAAAATTTTTGCAAATTATACAAATTATATGATGTGTTACACAGAAAATTAAAATGTTTGTTGGTAAATTCTCTCAGTTTAGCCGAGAACGGAGCTGTGGTGGTTTAGTCTCGGGTCAAGTCAGCATGGCAAATGTCAAAGATCTGGACGATTAGTGTTGTGTTTCTCCTTATTTGTGTTTGCCCTCCTGGCTTAGACAAACTGGTTACACGAACGTCCCTCGGAAGAGTGTTTTTTGTTGTTGTTTTTCAACTCTTGTTAAGTAGAAAAGAACACAATACACACAATCACAATCAAGAACAATTCTCACCACTTAAGAAGTGTTCACCACAAAGCACTGCTGTCTTGGTTAGCTTCCATTCAGAACTGTCCAATTCTACTCCCCTCAGTCCATTTACCCAATTTACCATCATTCAAGGCCTACACAGTAACACGAAATCATGTTATGGTTGGAATGTCTTTCCGCACAACTTCTGGGCATGATTTTCTGAGAGTGTTATATGCTACTCACAGGCAAAAGCAATACAATACGGTGGATTGTTTTCACAGACTAAAAAGACATGTATCGACTGACACAAATACACGGATGTTTGAATTTGTCTATAGTTTGCGAGTGGATTATTTCACATGTGCCCTGGGTGGTCTCAGTACAAATGAAACACATTTGTTTTGAGTTGATGTACAGGGTAAAGTTTTTATTTTAAGTTGAATGAATGTAAAGGTGTAAAGTATTATGTTACAGCAATTAAATGTGGATATAGTTAGTATTTCATGGATTTTTTTTCAGTAAATCAAACATATTTAATGTGGCGTATCAAAGAAGGGCTTGGATCACTTATTTGAGTACAAGGATGCCAACTTCATCTTATCCAAGGAGTAGTAGCATTGATTTGAGAGTAAAGTGTAATCTGCAGTAGTACTGAAGCACAGACAAGGAAGAGTATTTGAGAGTGCCTTGTTACGCACATGCGCACAGGGCGTTCCCAATTAAAATGAACACTTATTTTGAGTTGATGTGGAGGTGAAAGTATTTTTTAGGAGTTCATAATTGCAAATGTGAAAATATTACATAACAACAATTAACTGTACATGTTTAGTATTTAATGGATTTTTTTAAACAAATCAAACGTCACATAAGGGCTTGAATCATTTTTTGTTTTTAGTATACCGGCTGGTCAAAGGGAACGGAACTTCAGTGGTCAGCGTGGCCATGGAAACCTACTTTGACGGCTTTGAGGAATTTCTGATCTCCTATTCGGTGTCTCAGGGGGAATAGTGCTCCATTAGTATTGTGTATATGCATATAGTGGGGATGGGGTCATACTGACCTTGACTCGGGATCTAGTCACTCGGTGGGCAGACCACCTCAATTCCACCAGCACACCTTCCTTAGAGAAGCTATTTCTGGGGTTGAAGTTACGAGGTGGTTGAAAAGCTGCTCAGTGGCAGTGTGAATGGATGCGACCCACCATGTCGAGGGGTTGTCCTGGTTGACACATCTCTGCAACTTTGTGTGGACATATTAGGGACAGTGCCTCTGGATTAGACCATGGTGATGGTCACTCTTTATAAGAAGGGGGATCGGAGGGTACGTTCCAACTACAGAGGGATCATACCCCTAAGCCTCCCATGTATGGTCTATTTAGGAATGATGGAGAGGAATGTCCATAGGGAAGTTGAATCTAAAATTCAGGAGGAGCATTGTAATTTTTGTCCAGACCGTGGAACAGTGGACCAGAACTACACCCTCGGCAAGGTCCCCGAGGATGCATGGGTGTTTGCCCAACCAGTTTACATGTTTTTGTCGACTTGGAGATAGAATAGACAATGCGCCTCAGGGATTTCTGTGGGGGTATGGGTCACCAAAGTAACCAAATTCCATGATACAAGCTGTTTGGTCCCTGTGCCACCGATGTTAAGAGTTAGGATCGCATTATCAGCAGTAAGTTGGATTCGTTACCAGTGAGGGTTGGACTCCGCCAAGGATTACCTGCTTGAAGGATAGAATTAAGCCGAGGCATTGAGGTGCTCTGGTTTGGTGGCCTCAGTATTGCATCTCTGCTTTTTGCAGATGATTTGGTACTGTTGGCTTCTTCAAGCCGCAATTTCCAACCCTCACTGGAGCGGTTCACAGCCAAGTGTGAAGCGACTGGACTGAAAATCTCCCAAATCTGAAACCATGGTCCTCTGTTGGAAAAGGGCGCAGTGTATTCTCCGTGTCAGGGATGAGATATTTTCCCAAAGTGGTGGAGTTTAAGTATCGTTGAGTCTTGTTCAGGAGTGAGAGTAAGAAGGAGTGAGGTGTTCTGGGCACATCCCACTGGCCGGATGCCCCAAGGACTTGCTGCAGAGACTATGTCTCTCGTCTGGCCTGGGAACGCCTTGCGATCCCTCAGGAAGAGCTGGAAGAAGTGGCTGGGGAGAGAGAAGTCTGGGCTTCCCTACGAAAGCTTCTTCTCCCGTCTCCCGACCGGATAACCGGGAGAGATTGGATGGATGGATGGATGGATGGACGGAGGGACGGACGGACGGATGGTTATCTCATACATGACCCAAACATACTAATATACAAGGAAAATGTATGTAAGGTTTAATGACCATTTATCAGAATAACAAGTTATCATAGCTAGTCATTTGAGACCATTTCTTATTTCTTCCCATCCAGGTTTTCTTTGCAGGACCTGAGCAGCAGCTAAATGACCTGGTGTGCAATGAAAAGGCGTTGAGTCAGTTTCTGATTGTGAAGGAAAGGGACGATCTGAATGACCTGCAAACTCAGCTGTGTGAGCTGCCAGATGATGTCCTGCAGGAGGCCCATCGCCTGTTTCTCTCTGAACTGAATACGACCAAGCTTGTCACAAATTTTGCGGTGTGAAAAAGTGCAAAGAAATCATTAATTGCATAACATTGCCACATAAAACACCGTATTCAAGGTATTCTTTGTTTTTCCATCTAGTCCGGTATCACTCCTCTTGACCTGATTGCTGTTGGCCAATCCACCGCCTCCGTTTCCAAGCAGTTTGCTGACTTCATGACTTTTGTAAGAGTGCCTGCAAACAAAACTGCACAGGAATATTACTCTTACGCCATCTTTTTCCCCTCACCTTTTTTGTTACTTTGGCACCCATCCGCCCCCAACACTCATATTTCTCTGCTTCCACTCAGTTCTCATCGCTCTCCGCCTTCTCTGACCTAAATAAGGAACTCAGTCTGTTGCCTCCGGAAAATTGGAATCAGTCCAGACAAACGTTCCAGGTATTCTTAAGGATCATGCACAATCGTTTGGAGATAGGTGGAAAACAAAACCTGTCATTTAACCTTTATGAAAATGACAAGATTGAATCTTTTATGGAGGCAAACAGCTTGGAAGACAATGACGTCAACACTAACTATCACACCAGTAAGTAAACATGCAATTGAACCTGAACTGAGACATCATCTCATAGTAAAAACTTGTGTGTTGGCTGTGTTGTGACTATTTTATTTTGTTTATTTTTTTTGATTGTCTAATTTTGCCCTCCAAAAAAGATTTCTGCAAGAACTTGATTCAATGTATGAAGGCAAATCCAGTGTCCCACATTATATGGCAAGCAATTAAACCCCTACTCCTTGGAAAACTGCTGTATACACCAAATACGCCTGCAGTTGAACAAGTTATGGAAGAGGTATTTTGTAGAGACTTTGTCGTGATTTTAGAATAATCAGGAAAATGCATATGTGCTTATAACATATTTGGCTCTCCCTGTTAGACAACTGAATAATTTAATAATTGCATGCATTTGAACTTAATCCATATTTCTGTCAACTGAAGGTGAGCAAAACTTTTCAAGACCAACAGATCTTCAGGGATCTGCACGCGGCTTGGTTGAAGCTGGGGCCAGAAATAAACAAAATATTGCACACTAGAGTGGAGATTCCGCTACTACAGGTCTGGCTCCTTGTAGACATTATGTTCATGGAAGATCGTGGATTCTTATTCATGTCGAAACTTTTATGCTATTTTTAGTAACTTATAGTACCTGTGTTTTTACAGGGTTTGCTTCAGCTACCTTACGTTACTAACCTGGTCAACAAGGAACTGGAAAACACATCATGGACAGCCACACGGATGGCACATTTCTTGTCCAGTTCTATAGCAGATGCGCCAAGGAGGCCTGGAGAATATTCATTGTGGAAGGACATCTACAAACAACTCAATTACACCATCAGCTATCTTGCACAAGTCACTGAGGTTTACATCTTTCCATGCAAATTTGAGTTACTCGGCCACTGAGAACAAGTGTACATTTCAATTTCTCCTCCCATCTCCAACAGTGTTACTTCAACAAGTTGGAGGGGCTGGCTGATGAAGAACAGCTGATCAGAAGGGCTTTCGAACTTCTGAAGGACAGACGTTTTTTGGCAGGAGTGGTGTTTGTGTTTCCCAATTCTTCTGCTGAGCCAACCCCCAACGTTATTTACAAGATCAGAATGGACATTGATGATGCTACCCACACTGACAAGATGGACAGGTAGTATGATGCTTATTGACATTGTGCCAGTTGAACTAATAGTCCTACAAGTAAACAGGCAAAATTTGCATAACAGCATAAACATAAAAGTGCTGTAAACATTTTCTTTCTGTTCTAAAGATTTATACAAACACATTTGTCCCTTCTTCTTGACAGCATTTTAAACATTTAAATGAACCATCAACATCATTCACAAATCCAATCTATCACGAGGCCTCACGACACGACCGGACCTCCTCATAATCCCTCTTGTTGGTCTCTAACATGTAGGATCTGGGACTGTGGCGGTTCTAAGTACTTCACCTGCAGACGCAATCAGATGTAATCCAAACTTTCTGTCCCATCGTTAGTTGTCTTGTCCGGTGTTTCCAATTAAAGTGTTTTGCCTGCTCAGGCCTCCCCTCTTCCTCTTCCTTCATAAAAGGTCGGCCAGTCCGGTCGCTTAGGATCCAACTTGATTGTAAATAAAGGGAAGGTCAAGTGTAGGTTTCTACTCAATAACAGCTGAGCTGGTGTCAACCCGCGTTCCAGTGGAGTGGCCCTGTATGCCAGCAACATCCTGTGAAGATCCATGTCCTTTTTCCACAGGTCCGTGACTGTGCGGGCTGCACGTTCAGCCTCTCCATTGGCCTGGGGGGAGATTGGGGGTGCTTGTGACATGGGTGAACTGGTACTGGTGAACTGTTGAGATGAAAACTATGGTCCGTTGTCCGATATCACCGTCTCTGGAGTTGAACCTTGAGAAAGTCAACGATCAAAATATAATGCTTCTTTGACCAGTCAAACAGATCCATTCCAACCTTCTGCCAAGGGCGGTCCGGAAGTTTTTTTGCATGATTCACAACGACCTACCACTTTGTCTTTCTGTACACTTGCTCTACATTTGGAAATGCCTTGATGGCCTACATGCAGAAATTGCAGAACGCCCGCTCTCGAAAGTGATGTGATCACAAATCTTTCTCCTTTCTTGAGATGACTGCAACACACATTTAAGTCCATCCTGTATTGCCAGTACACTTTGACCTCTGGGTCTAGCTTGCATTTCTCTGGCCAACCAACCAGGCAATTGTCCTTTATTTTCCTGCATAGCTCATCTTTTTCCCGTGCTGACCTTATCTCTTCCAGCATTTTGTCCGTAGCTGGTAGACAGCTAACAACAGTGTCGACAAAAACCTCCACATCCAGCTGTAGATCTTCTGCAGAGGGCAGACCTCCAACTGGAGCGTGTGACAGCGCATCGGCTGTTACTAGAGTTTTTCCCGGAACATGGATGATCTTGAAGGAAATGCGTCACAACCTCAGCCTGAATCTTAAGATGCATGGTGGAAGGTCATCAAACCCTCTTGTGCTCAAAAGAGGGACCATGGGTTTGTGGTCTGTTTTCAATGTGAATTGTAGCACCATGAGACAGGATGAGAGTCTTTCACACGCCCATGTGACAGCAAGTGCTTCTTTTTCTATCTGCGCATAGTGCCTCTTACTGTCTGTTAGTCCTCTTGAAACATATGTCACTGGTCACCACACGTCGTCTGACTTTTTGTGTAAATACAGCTCTATCTCTGAGTAGAGCTAGGTTAAAAAAAATTGATTTATTGATTTTAATTGATTTTCATTTTTATATCCTGATCCTGATCAATTTATAAAACCATAAATCGATATGTAACCTGCATAAAACGTATGTTTGGAAAACCTGTCTATGCCATAAAGAGGTAATGGTGTCAGAAAAACGCGTTATTAGTGGGATTAATCCAACCCCCTTTTTGACGCCGTCAATTTTTTTAACGAGCAATTACGACTCTTCTTGGCGTAATAAAAAACATAGTCCTATGACGTAGCGCTGACGCTGGAAAAACTCCAACACCTTATCAGATCTTGCGAGACCGGAAAAAAAGATCAAGCACGCGAAATTTAGGACACGCCTGCGCTTGCTGTGCGGAGTTTTCGACGGTTTATAGAACTAAAAGCATAATAGCGAGTGCTAAAAATGACGCAAATTCAATTCTGGATGGTGTCATTGATAAGAACAAAGTCATTTGTGTGTATTGCCATCGTGAATTGAACGACCATCGCAGCACGTCCGGTTTAAAATATTTGATGGCCAAGCACACCGCTGATGCCAATTCTCGAGCCCCTTGTCAAACCCAGGCATCCAATGGATAATTTGCATCAGAAACCGATGGATGGATCAACTAAAAAGAGACTCGCCGAAGCCATAGCTAAGTGGGTGGCCATAGCGCGTTAGCATTGTGGAGGACGAAGGTCTGGCTGAAATACTTTGCATTGCGTCCAACGACTGCACTTACAAATTGTCCTCGAGATACACCATTGCAACCCGCATTCAAGACTTGCAGGAAGCGGAGAAGGCGGAATCAGTCGCGCTCACCGATGATTACTGGACTTTAGTAACTACACTTACCTCGGTATGGCAACCCATTATTTTGACCCATTTCATTTGCACTTTGTTGGCATTTTGTATTTCTTATATGACTCCAATTTGATCCCTTAGAAAAGCTGTTGCGATGCTCTTTTGTGTGACTTTGTGTGAGTTGAATCCAATGCTTTTTTTTTCAATTTAAGAAAAAGTATTTGCATAAAAACAAAAAACTAAATTTTCATATATTAAAGATATTACAATTCAAAAACATATTGAACTATATACATAATATTCCAAAAATGGGAGGGATTTTTTTACAATGTATAAAATATGCAATTAACTATGAGTTAACTATGAAAAATGCGATTAATTATGATTAAATATTTTAATCGCTTGACAGCACTAATATATATATATATATATATATATATATATATAAATTACTCGCCATGAGCGTTGAAGTCCCCTAGCACTCAAAGGATTCCCCAGGCGTAACACTCGTCACACCTTCTAAGGACTCCAAAAAAGGTGGGCACGCTGACTTAGTGTTTCGTAAATAAGCACAAACAACCGTCAGGACCCATCCCCCCCACCGTAAGGTGGAGGGAGGCTACTGTCAAAATATTTATTTCTTCAATTCACCAAAAAGCAGAATCTAATTTCTATCCTCCTTCTCTCATTCAAATGACACATTCTTTAATCACTAAACTCTCTCTCTGACCTCCTCCTCTGACTCCTGTTAAACCTTTCTCTTCCGAATTTCCAAATTCACTGTAGCTTTTCCAAAACCACTCAAAACTACCAATGTCTCGAATCAAAATTTTCAAAATCAGGAAACACCTATGTTTTTGCAAAGATTCCTCATGTTTACTTTCAAAAGCTTCATCCAATTGTTAAGATTTCATAACCCCTACTTCTCCCTTTCTGAAGGAGACGCAAGTACAGTGAACCCCCGGTTATCGCGGTTAATGGGGACCGAGACCACCCGCGAAAACTGAAAATCCGCGAAGTAGCGTCGCACCTTCAAAAAAAAAAAAAAAAAAAAAAAAAAATATATATATATATATATATATATATATATATATATATATATATATACTGGTAGAGAGAGAGAGAGTGAAATTCATGTTATTATTTTTTTATTCCCCAGCCATTATTTTTGTATTTATTCAATTACTTCTTTTTGTATTTATTTAATTACTTCGACTTTTACCTGCTGGTACGCCGTCCGGTGTGCCCTGTGAATGTTATGATCCTCCAGCAGAGCTGGAGGATTGAACAGGACTCTCCAAACGCAGACACGGGAAAAAAGGTGGTGATACAAAGATATTTATTATAATCACAATATAGTCAGTGTAATCAGCGCGTCTCGCAGCAGCTGACGAGACGATTGCTGGAGGAACACACACAGCTGAAAAAACAAAAACACACGCGGCATGACAGGCACGGATCATGACAGGCACGGATCATGACAGGCACGGATCATGACTGTGAAATGAAAGGTGGCATTCTTCATTTATTTATTTATTCATTCATAACTGACAGCCTCGCGCTCCGCCGGTGCCCGGGCGGAAGGTGCTCCTCTTCGGCTTACTGTGACGCGAGCATGCCCTCCTCCTCGGGAGCTTCCATTCGGTTAAACTTAGGGGCCGCTTGGAACCGCCCGTGCCCGGGGAAGGTGCTCCTCTTCGGCTTACTGTGACGCGAGCATGCCCTCCTCCTCTGTGTTACGACCGGCTCTGCTAGGAAGGAGGGAAGTAACATAAACCAAGCTGTTAAATGGTGTGGAAAGAGTTTACAATTTATTTTTAGTAAAGCAAGGAGGTAGGTTTTAAACAAAGGATCTTAATCAACCAGTATTAACAAATGAGTACAAATAACAAAAGCGAGTGTCTCAAGAATTCACAAAAGTCCAACTAAGAGACACAACGAGCGCAAGCGAGGCGAACTGAACTGTAAAGGTCCAGCCGCCCTGAGCAGCTGGACCGAGGTCCTTTTATTGGTCCCAGCTGCACAGATGGAGCTCGTTGATTGGGACGTCCACGAGCAGGAACGAAGTCCACCAACGGGGAACGAGCGGGAAATCAGGCCAGTGATGAGGCACAAGTCCATTGACTTTACAAACAAAAGGGTACAAGAGCTACTGGCATACACGAAGGGAGTGGCCTTGTAGGTGGGCCCTAGCCCAGGGCCGTAACACTCCCCCCCTTAAAATACAAAACAAAATTTTATATCAAGCACAACATACACAAAATACAAAGTAAAGTTGGTCATACTTATACAAAGGTGGATAGCTGGACCCAAAGTGCACCTGAGAAGTGTTGGAGAGCAATCAATAGTGACATTTCTTTTGCAATGGGCGATTAACGGAGTTGGCATCTCTGGAATTTTCGTGAAACTAATATGATCTACCCCACTATCATCCTCCTGCATCAAAACTCCACCAGCGCCGGCAAATATGGCAAATTTGCGTTTTAATGTGCGTATTTACTGCATAGTCTGTACCACTGAGTTTTTGTTGTATTTCGTATGGACCAGCAAACTTGGCCGATAATGCGCGACCAGGAACAGGAGGGAAAACAAGCACTTTATCACCGATTCCGAAGTCACGTCTCACAGCCTGTTTGACATAGCGACGCTTCATTTTTGGCTGTGCCTCGGCAAGTGCAGTATGGGCAATTTTGTTTGTCTTAAGAGGATGCTCACGAAAGGTGCTAACATGATTAAGAACATTCGGTGAAACTGACGAGGACGATGATACCGTTTTATCCCTTCGTGCCTTTAACAGTGGAATTACTTTATTTGTTTTACCTGTTCGTTTCAAGGGTTCTGAAAGCGCAGACCCAAAAATGCTATGGGGGTTTAAACTAACGGTGTCGGATGTAATTAAACCAACGCCTTTGGTTTGGGATGCGGACCGATCCGATTTTCGTTTTAGCGCGGGGCAGTTTGAGATGATATGTCCCGTTTTATGGCAGTAAAAACACTCTCGGTCTTCATTGGTGAGTTTCGGAGGCGAAGTGCTCATAGGTGGAGGTACAGGGGAACTTTTTACAGGGTTGGTAAAGACAGTTCTGTGGGTTAATGCAAATTCGTCAGCTAAAACAGCAGCTCCAGAAAGACTGGTCACTTTATGCTCATTTAGGTAGACAACAACACGTTCTGGGAGATTGCTCTTAAAGTCCTCCAACAACATGAGTTCCCTAACAGCGGAAAATGTTGCAGCTTGCACAGATGCACACCATTTATCAAAAAGGGTTCCCTTCTCCCGAGCAAATTCAACATAAGTGCGGTTTGGGGCTTTTCTAAGATTCCGAAATTTTTGCCTGTATGCCTCAGGCACTAACTGGTAAGCACGCAAGATGGCAGTTTTGACGGTATCGTAACATAAGCTTTCTTCAAGGGGCAAGGCCGCAATTACTTCCTGTGCTTTTCCAGACATTTCAGATTGTAAGAGAATTGGCCAAACATCACGTGGCCACTGTAAAGCCATCGCGATTCTCTCAAACGCTGAGAAATATGCATCAATCTCATTCTCTTGGAATTTCGGCATAAGAGGAATGCATTTACTTACATCAACGGGGTTGAGGGTCTGGAAGGTGGAAGACAGGCCTGCCCCAAGGCCAGGGCTCGACAGGTGTCGCTGAGCTTCAAGCTCCAGCCGCTTAAGTTTGACAGCTTTGTCTGCCTCGATCTCCATTTTACGCACCTCCAGCTCCACATGGGCTTTGCGGGCACTCACCCTTTCCTCAGCTTCCAACTTGAGGCGAGCTAGACGAACTTTTAGTTTCGCCTCACTAGCCGAGCCAGGAGAACAAGGAGTCGAGAGGGGGTCTCCACGAGAGTGACTGTACGGTTGATCAGGCCGTTCATCGCCCTCGGACGCCGCACCCTCAGTTCTGGAGAGCCCCAGGAGGTGTCTCTCTCCGCCCCTAGGAGGTGTCACAAACCCTGGATTGGGCTTTGGAGAGAGGTCTTCAGCTGGCAAGACCAGCAGCCCCATTTCCACCAACCTATCCCGAATGTGCACGCGAAGTTCATCCTTTCGGATTTGTTTCGGAACCTGCAACTTAAAATGTTCAACAATACTAAGTAAATGAGTTTTCTTGCACATCTCCAGGACCTGCATTGATGGATTTGCAACAAAATCTAAGACGCTAAACGTTGCCATCTTTACCTAACGGTACTAACGAGCCAAATTACCTACACGAAAAAAACCAATTGCAACTCTTCCCTTACTCCAACGCCGGGAAATGATGTATAATTTGGAAAGGTAGATCCCGGATGAGCCCCCAATATGTTACGACCAGCTCTGCTAGGAAGGAGGGAAGTAACATAAACCAAGCTGTTAAATGGTGTGGAAAGAGTTTACAATTTATTTTTAGTAAAGCAAGGAGGTTGGTTTTAAACAAAGGATCTTAATCAACCAGTATTAACAAATGAGTACAAATAACAAAAGCGAGTGTCTCAAGAATTCACAAAAGTCCAACTAAGAGACACAACGAGCGCAAGCGAGGCGAACTGAACTGTAAAGGTCCAGCCGCCCTGAGCAGCTGGACCGAGGTCCTTTTATTGGTCCCAGCTGCACAGATGGAGCTCGTTGATTGGGACGTCCACGAGCAGGAACGAAGTCCACCAACGGGGAACGAGCGGGAAATCAGGCCAGTGATGAGGCACAAGTCCATTGACTTTACAAACAAAAGGGTACAAGAGCTACTGGCATACACGAAGGGAGTGGCCTTGTAGGTGGGCCCTAGCCCAGGGCCGTAACACTCGGGAGCTTCCATTCGGTTAAACTTAGGGCCCGCTTGGCACCGCCCGTGCCCGGGGAAGGTGCTCATCTACGGCTTAACTGCCACGCACGCCGGCCGGAGCTCTGATACGGTCCGAACCGCGCGAAACGTCGCCACCAATCGTGTCCGGGGGAACCTGCTCTTCTTCGTCTACTCTCTTCTTCGTCCACTCTCCTCTTCGGCGCACGCCGGCCGTCTAACCGCTTCAGCGCCCCCTTGTGCCGCTCGGCGAAACTACAATGCCCCCGAATATTTTTTAGACCCGCGAAGCACTGAACCCGCGAAAGGTGAACCGCGAAGTAGCGGGGTTTCACTGTATACAATTAAGTAAAAACCATCATCAAAATTATGTATCTTGTCTGTTGAATCATGTAAGTATAAATTGTGTCATCACTAAGCTTTTTCTGTAAATTAATAAAGATAAAGATAAAGATGTCCTTTATTAGTCCCACAATGGGGAAATTTGAAGTGTTACAGCAGCAAAGATATAGATCACACAGAGTCGGCGGCGTAATGTAGCCGTTAATGTATAACATTAGCAGCAGACATTCATAAAAAGCATGCAAATATACACAGTATAAACGTATCTAGTGTAAGGAAACACTCCTAATGCCTGTCCATTATACAGAGGGGGAAACACTGTAATGATAAAAACTACTGAATGATTGAATATACTGCAATGATAAAGATATTACAATGATAAAAGTACTGTAATGGTGAGAGTACTGAAATGACAGGAAAGTACTGCAATGATAGAAAATACTGCAATGATAAAAGTACTGTAATGGTAAAAGTACTGCAATGATAAAATATACTGCAATGATAAAAGTACTGTAATAGTAAAAGTACTGCAACGATAGAAAAATACTGCAATGATGAAAGTATTGTAATAGTAAAAGTACCGCAATGATAGGAAATACAGTAATTATAAAAGTACTGCAATGATAAAAGTACTGTAATAGTGAACGTCTTGCAATGGTAGAAATACTACAGTGATAGAAGTATTGTAATAAGAATACTGTAATGGTAAACAAAATACATCATTGGTCGATGTTTAAGTACACCCTTGGCTGAAAGTACAGTAGTAGTTAATATTGCATCCTAGGACTGCACAATTGCACTAATGCCCTCCTGTTTGTAGGCCTGACCCAATGTTCTTGTTAAAAAGTCTGACAGCAGTCGGCAGGAAGGAGCGGCGAAATCTCTCTTTGGTACAGCGAGGGTGTAAAAGTCTGTCACTGAAGGAGCTGTAAAGTGTTCTCAGAGTGTCATCGAGTGGGTGGACTGGTTTGTCCAGCATTGATGACAGTTTTGCCGTCATCCTCCTGCCCCCCACTGAGTCCACAGAGTCCAGGGAGCAGCCCAGGACAGAGCTGGCCCTCCTCACTAGTTTGTTCAGTCTCTTTTTGTCCCGGCCCGAGATGCCTCCTGCCCAGGAGACCACTCCATAGAAGATGACCGGTGAAACCACCGAGTCATAGAAGTTCCTGAGGAGTGTTCCCCGAACGCCAAAGGACCTAAGCCTCCTGAGTAGGAAGAGTCTGCTCTGACCCTTCCTATAGAGAGCATCTGTGTTGTCGCTCCAGTCCAGTTTATTGTTCAGATGAACACCCAGGTACTTGTAAGTTGAGACCCTCTCAACGTCTGTTCCCTGGATAGTCACTGGTGCAGGTGGAGAGTGCCGACGCTTGCGGAAATCCACCACCAGCTCTTTGGATTTCCCAGCGTTGATTTGGAGGCGGTTCTGCTGACACCAGTCCACGAACCCCTGCGTAACCCCTCTGTACTCCCGATCGTCATTGTCAGTGATGAGGCCGACAATCGCAGAGTCATCAGAGAACTTCTGCAGGTGACAGGTTGTGGAATTGTATTTGTAGTCCGAGGTGTAGAGGGTGAACAGGAAGGGAGCCAGCACAGTTCCCGGCGGCGCTCCCGTGCTGCAGAGGAGCACGTCAGACACACAGTCCTGTGTCCTCACGTACTGTGGCCGGTTTGTGAGGTTGTCGTGAATCCATGTGATGAGGTGGTGGGCCACTCCCGCCTGCTCCAGCTTGTCTCCCAATAAGGCGGGCTGGATGGTGTTGAAAGCACTTGAGAAATCAAAGAACATGATCCTCACCGTGCCCCCCGCCTTCTCCAGGTGGAAGAGTGAAGTGTGGAGCAGGTAGATGATGGCATCATCCACACTGATGCCAGGCTGGTATGCAAACTGGAGTGGGTCCATTGAGGAGCTTGACCAGGGGGCGCAGATGGACGAGGACCAGTCTCTCCAGTCTCTCTGTTACTCTATTCATTTTTCCACTTGCAAATCTGACTATGGCACCTTTCTCACTTGCCCTATCATTTGGAATTGATTTATTATAAGCAATCCTACATGCACCAGTGTCACATAAAAAAGGTAATTGGTGACCCATTTACCAATACGGTTATTTTAGCTCAGTCATTTAATCAAAGACCAATATCTCTTGTAAATTTAGGGGGACCTCTTCATTTAGAAACTCATCTGTTCCTTCATCAACCTCTAAATCTTATTTAGATGCTTTCTATCCTAGTCATGCTGAAGGCTGCTTCTTCTCAAGGCAATTTCTTGCTATCTGGCCTTCTTTTAGTGTGGTCTTCCTGTGTGGTTGACGGCGGTTTCTGGCAAAGTGTCCTGATCTGCCACAATTGTAACAAATATCATCTCCGGTGGGAAGTCGTCCCCGTCTTTGTCCTCTCAAGCCAATATCTCTGCCCCCTCCACCTTGATGAAAGACCTTCTGTCCTTTATCTTGATAAAAGGTGTCTATAGACCTCTGTTTCTTTTTATTTTCTATCTTCTCAGCATGGAGGGCGTGATTTACATACTCCTCCAGGGTACCTGTTGGCAGGCAAATTTAATGTTTATTTATCCAGTTAATGAATTGCCTCTATTGAGCCTACATGTAAAGCATTCTTCAACTGCTGTTGAAATGGCTTATTTACATTACCATTTTCCTGTAGTGCGCTGTGATTTTTAAACACAGCTGTCATTCTCACTTTGTATTGCTCAAATGTCTCACCATCCTCTTGTTTTACTCTTCCTATTTCAGTGTAATTTGCTCCATCTGACTTTTCACATTTCTTTCCTTTGCTTATTATGTTTTCATCCTTTTTTTTCTGTTTCTTGTCACTGTCAGGTATCGCCTTGCGGCGACGAGGAGGTGGACCCAAAAGGCGAGGAGGCAGGGGAAGGTGTAACTTGAAGGGAATTTATTGACAGGGTCAAAACAAGGACAAACACGTGGCAGGGTGCAAAATAACAAAGGGGAACTAAACGAGACTAAACTGGAACGAGGACAAAGAACAAAAACGAGACGGGAACGAACTAAGCGGACAGGGAACGATGACAAAGAGCATGAACGGGAACAGGGCGTGGTCGTGACAGTCCAAAAGTAGCGGCAGCAAAGCGAGATACACGGGAAATACACCACCCGAGGTCAAGACCGGTCTGGCGGATGTCCGGGAGGCCAGACCAGCGAGTCTCTTCGTGGTCCATCGGGCGGCCGACCGGGCGGCCAGACCTGCAAGTCCCGCCTTGGCCATTCAGGCGGACGTCCGGGAGGTCCCGATCGCCACACGAAGTCCGCGGACGGTGCTGTGACAAGAGGCGGCGGCGGGACGCTGGGTGCAGCAGAAGACGGAGCTTGGGCCGGCGTTGAGGCGGGCGCAGCCGAGGCAGGAACTTGGAGCGGTGGCCGGTCGTCGAACGCCGCCGAGACAGGAACGTGGAGCGGCGGCTGCTCGTCGAGCCCCGCCGGGACCGGAACGTGGAGCGGCGGCTGCTCGTCAAGCCCCGCCGGGACCGGAACGTGGAGCGGCGGCTGGTCGTCGAGCCCCGCCGAGACAGGAACGTGGAGCGGCAGCTGGTCGTCGAGCCCCGCCGAGACAGGAACGTGGAGCGGCGGCTGGTCGTCGAACTCCGCCGAGACTGGAACGTGGAGCGGCGGCTGGTCGTCGAAGCCCGCCGAGACAGGAACGTGGAGCGGCGGCCGGTCGTCGAAGCCCGCCGAGACAGGAACGTGGAGCGGCGGCCGGTCGTCAAGCCCCGCCGAGACAGGAACGTGGAGCGGCGGCCGATCGTCGAACGCCGCCGAGACTGGAACGTGGAGCGGCGGCTGGTCGTCGAACCCCGCCGAGACAGGAACGTGGACCGGCGGCTGGTCGTCGAACCCCGCCGAGACAGGAACGGGGAGCGGCGGCTGGTTGTCGAACCCCGCCGAGACAGGAACGTGGAGCGGTGGCGCTTCGTCGGGCGCCGCTGAGGCAGAGACGAGATGCGGCGGTGGTTCGTCGAGCGCCACCAAGGCAGAGACGAGAAGCGATGGCGAGTCGTCGTCCACCACCGAGGCAGGAACCAGGAGCAGTGGCGGATCGTCAGAAGTCGCCGAGACAGAGGCGAGGAGTGGCGGTGGTTCCTCTGGCACCGCCGGGCCAGAGGCGAGGAGCGGCGGCTGGTCGTCGAACCCCGCCGAGACAGGACCTTGGAGTGGCGGCGGTGCGTCGAGCGCTGCCGGAGCCAAGACGAGCAGTGGCGACGGGTCGTCGGATGCCGCCGAGGCAGAGGCGAGGAGTGGCGGTGGTTCCTCTGGCACCGCCGGGCCAAAGGCGAGAGGCGACGGCGGGTCGTCGTTCACTGCCGAGGCAGGGAACTGGAGCGCCTGCGGATCGTCGAGCACCGCCGAAACAGGAGCTTGGGGTGACGGCGGATCGTCGAGCACCGCCGAGGTAGCGACGGGAAGCGATGGCGGCGGACCGTCTGGCGCCGCCGAGGCAGGGATTTGGAGCGGCGGCGGGCCGGGCGCACCAGAGGCCGCGACTTGGAGCGGCGGCGGGCCGGGCGCCGCGGGGACAGGGACTGGTGGCGGACGCAGGACGTGCTCCGCCGGGACAGGGACTGGTGACGGACGCAGGACGTGCTCCGCCGGAACAGGGACTTGTGGCGGACGCAAGACGTACTCCGCCGGAACAGGGACTTGTGGCGGACGCAGGGCGTGCTCCGCCGGAACAGGGACTGGTGGCGGACGCAGGGCGTGCTCCGCCGGAACAGGGACTTGTGGCGGACGCAAGGCGTGCTCCGCCGGAACAGGGACTTGTGGCGGACGCAGGACGTGCTCCGCCGGAACAGGGACTTGTGGCGGACGCAGGACGTGCTCCGCCGGAACAGTGACTTGTGGCGGACGCAGGACGTGCTCCGCCGGAACAGGGACTTGTGGCGGACGCAAGACGTACTCCGCCGGAACAGGGACTTGTGGCGGACGCAGGGCGTGCTCCGCCGGAACAGGGACTGGTGGCGGACGCAGGGCGTGCTCCGCCGGAACAGGGACTTGTGGCGGACGCAAGGCGTGCTCCGCCGGAACAGGGACTTGTGTCGGCCGCAGGACGTGCTCCGCCGGAACAGGGACTTGTGGCGGACGCAGGACGTGCTCCGCCGGAAGAGGGACTGGTGGCGGACGCAGACTGTGCTCCGCCGGAACCAGGACTGGTGGCGGACGCAGGACGTGCTCCACCGGAGCCAGGACTGGTGGCGGACGCAGAACGTGCTCCGCCAGAACAGGGACTTGTGGCGGACGCGTGGCGTGCTCCGCCGGAACAGGAACTTGTGACGGACGCAGGGCGTGCTCCGCCGGAACAGGGACTTGTGGCGGACGCAGGACGTGCTCCGCCGGAAGAGGG